>NC_069505.1:595781070-595936070 GCF_027579735.1 Bombina bombina | reverse complement strand
AATCTGTGCTCTTTTAAACGCTCCCTAAAGACATTTTTTTTCAAGGAAGACTACCACCTAACTTTGTAACAAATTAATTCCACTTACCTAACAATTGCCCTCATCTAACTCTGTACTAATATTATTCTCACCCTTGCAGTCCTCACTTCCTGTTTCTCGCCCTTCTAGATTGTAAATTCCCATGGGAATAGGGCCCTCAATTCCTTCTGTATTTGTTTGACAAATTTTGTCTTTTCTCTTAAATCTGCTGACCTTAAAAACCCCTCATTTGCCTCATATATTTCTCACAACAGTAGGCCAGGTAAGCATTGAGGGGTCCTGCAATCCCTCTAGACAACCACAGATCACTTATTTGTGATGAAATGAATAAATAAACATTTGGAGAGTATAAGATTCAGAGCAGGGAGGTGAGGAAGATCTGTGGGGTGGGACTGCCATCAATGGGGTGGAGCCAAAAGTTATACCATTAGCTGTGTTGGGTTTGTCATAGGTGGAGCCAGGACAATTCTTCGTTTTGCTCTGGATATGGTTACATTTGCCCTGAAAGTAGGGCTGTGGGAGCTACAACGGGGCAGAGATCTCACCCTGTGACAATCCTGCAAATTCAGGAAGGTTGAGAGCTCTGGAGTAGGTAGACATCATGTTATAGAGCTACCCCAAAAACTTGCTGCCTTCCTAAATTCTGCTACTCCAGGCACAGACTTAGGGCTTGATGATATAAAGCTCTCCGTTCAGATGAGATGATATAAAATGAAATCTAAGGGGTGTTCCCTGCATTTCTGTATGTGAAGGAGAGACAAGCCTAGTGCAATATAGCACTGCATGATGATTTGTTACATTTACGGTTTGTGCTTTGTATTTTACATTACTTTAGACTTCAGATTTGTCCTTTGAACATTAAAGCTTTGCACTTTCTTTTTTGTGTTTAATACATTTAGATTCTGTTGACAGCAGTGTATTAAGGATTGTGATTTTACAAATTCTGATTGCATGTTGCATGTTTCTGTGTAACTTTAACAAATTAGGATTATACTTTGTATATTTCTGTGTATCTTGTACAAATTGTATTTTTTTCTAGAAGGGACAGGTGAGTTCCCTGGGTGTCTGAAGCTTTCTCACAGTTCTCAAAATATTCTCTAATTATGTTACATGTGCATGTATCACTAATTTATCTGCTGCTGTACACAGGTGAAGTTTGCTCAAAATTCACAATACAATTATTTAACTGACTGAAAAGTAATGTTACTAAACTGAGAGCAAATACAAGTGAGGATATTTTGGTTTAATTTGTATTTGCTGCAAACTGATAATTTATATTAGTTTCAGGTGCTTCCCTGTTAACCTCATTCTGTAACCGTGAAAGTCTCATTATTTTCTATGGGAGGCATCTCTCTGGTATTTCCAGGTTCTGCCCCTGTAAAGTCTAGATTATAATTTTACTCCAGTCGAGAGAGTTTTTGAGAATTGGTCTTTTGTCTATACACTGCCTATAGTAAAGGAAAAATAAGATCCCTGATTCAGAGCAAGGACAGTATTTGAGTTAGTATATACTATGCACTTATTCACATATCTTTAAATTTGCAATGTACACAAGTATATTACACAGAATAGCCGCATAAAGCTAGATATCTTTTCACTCCTGTCTCATTCCTATGCCTCTTTGAATATTTCATTATCTCTTTCACCTCTATTATTTCATGATGTCTATTTTTGGTTTAATTCAGTCTTTCTTTATTAATTTGCTATCTTTTTCTGCATCCAAAATCCCTCTTTCACTAAATTCTCTTTCATACCCTTAGTGATCTCACCTATATCCAATGTCACACCACTTTCTAGAATTTATATGGAAGTTTTGTATGCTTCGGACGCTTTCGCTACATGACGCTTGGTTTGTGCAGCCTCCACCGGTCGTGTGATGAATCACTACATATGGCACAGGTGTTTTCATTGCATTAAGGCAGCTGACAGATTTAGCTTTCCACTGGGACCTGCTAATGATGTTGGGGCAACCTGCAGAGAAAAGGGGTAAGACAGGAACATTTATACAATTTTTACAAATCCCTTAACCTTACTCTTGAAGGATAAGCTCTTTTATTAAGGTATTCATTTTTTCATAGTATTTAAAATTGCTGTTTTTAATGTGTGTTTTTTCTTTTTTCTTTTTGTATTTGAAATTATTGTTGGTTTGAATATGATATGTATAAATATGTGGAAAGGATGAACTTTTAATGACTATATCAAATGTTACATTTATATTTATATATCTTCAATTGTTATTTTAATTGATATTTAAATATTTAACCATTAAAGGGTTAATTCCTTTGGCTATTTAAAGAACACAGGGTAACAGCTGTGTATAATGGGCAGGAAACGCGTCGGATGTATGCTACTGTGGTAATGGAAAGACTCACTGATGTCTGTGTGTAATAAACCTTGAACTTTTTAACACTCTCCTTACCCTGAAATCCCAGTCATTTTCTTTGTCTGTATGCTCTTGAAGGATAAAATATATCAGATTGTGAATAGGTTGAATCATGAAACCGATAAGTTTCTTTCATTATTCAGACAGAGCATGCAGATTTAAACAACTTTATAATTTACATCTATTATTTCACAAACTCCCATTTTCCTCTTTTTGACCATCATCTCTTAACCTGCAACATCATTTCCCTCCCTACAACCCCCCCTTCTTCTACCCCTTACACCAAACTTCACAGAAGCACTAAGTCATTAGATCAACAACAGCTCGCTAGCTCTCTCAAACCTCTCTTCCATCACCTCCTTTTCCTGCCCTGACCAATCTATCTGCCACTATAACTCCACCCTTACATCGGTCATTGACACCCTGGCCCCTCCTACCATAGCTCAGAAACCACGCTCTCATCCTCAGCCTTGGCATACTCCTCTGAAATGGTACCTACGCAGATGTTCTCGTACTGCTGAGCGGCACTGGAGTAAATCTCGGGGTTCAGCTGACTTTTTTCACTACAAGTTCATCCTGAACTCCTACTATTCTGCCCTTAAACTTTATAAGTAACAATACTTCTCTAATTTCATCTCTACTCTTTCCTCTAACCCAAAACGTCTGTTTTCAACTTTCAACACTCTTCTCCGCCCACCCCCACCTCCTAATACAACTTCTCTCTCAGCTCAAGATTTTGCCAGCCACTTCAATAACAAAATTGACTCCATCAGAAATGAAATCACCTCTCAACTTACTACCAATCTCCCACCCCCTCAAAATCTCACAATCAAATTCAAAACCCAAATACCCTTAAATTTAGCTCTTTTGCCCCTGTTACTGAAGAAGATGTTTCTGCCCTTATACTGTCCTCCCACCTCACTACCTGTCCCCTAGACCCTATCCCCTCACAGCTACTCCCCTCCCTCTCTTCTACCCTCACCCCCATACTCACACACATTTTCAACCTCTCCCTCAGCACTGGTACATTTCCCTCATCTCTAAAACATGCACTGGTCACACCTATCCTCAAAAATCCATACCTCGATCCAACCTCCCAATCCAACTACCGTCCGATTTCCCTATTCCCTCTTGCCTCAAAGCTCCTTGAAAAGCTAGTATATGCACGTCTATCCCATTGCCTTACACTGTACTCTCTTCTTGACCCACTGCAACCTGGATTTCGTCCCCATCACTCCACAGAGACAGCAATTGTCAAGGTTACCAATGACCTACTTACAGCAAAATCCAAAGGCCACTTCTCTATGCTTATCCTCCTTGATCTGTCTGCAGTATTTTCACCCTCTTTTGCTCCAAACCCTCCAATCATTCGGCATATGCGACACAGCTCTCTTGTGGTTCTCTTCCTATCTATCTAACCGTACCTTTAGTGTAGCCTTCTCCGGAGCATCCTCTGCCCCGTTACCACTTTCTGTTGGGGTACCTCAAGGCTCTGTCCTCAGTTGACTTTTCTTCTCAATCTATACGTCATCATTAGGTTCCTTAATAAAGTCCCATGGGTTTCAATATCATTTGTATGCCAATGACACCCAAATCTACCTCTCTGCACCAGACCTACCTCCTTCCTTACTAACCCGTGTCACTAACTGTCTTTCTTATATCTCATCTTGGATATCCTCTCACTACCTTAAGCTAAATCTCTCCAAAACTGAACTCCTTATTTTTCCCCCTTCTTCCAAAATCTCCACCCCCCAATTTTCTATAACTGTTGATAATTCCATCATTACCCCTACCCCGCATGCCTGATGTCTTGGGGTCACACTTGACTCAGATCTTTCCTTCACTCCTCACATTCAGTCCTTGTTTAAAGCCTGTCACTTTCACCTTAAAAACATCTCTAATATTAGACATTTCCTTACACAAGACACAACTAAGATTTTAATCCACTCTCTCATCCTTTCCAGTCTCGACTACTGCAACTCCGTCCTCTCTGGTCTACCTAGCTGCCGCCTAGCTCCTTTACAATCCATAATGAATGCCTCTTCCAGGCTCATCTTCCTTACACGTCGCTCTTCATCTGCTGCACCTCTCTGCCAATCCCTTCACTGGCTTCCTCTTGCCTCCAGGATTAAGCACAAAATCCTCACGCTGACATATAAAGCCCTCAACTACACTTCTCCCCACTACAGTTCAGACCTTGTATCCAGATACTCTCCCTCCCGTCTCCTTTACTCTGCTCACAATCTCCTCCTCTCTTGTTACTTCCTCACATTCCCGTTTACAGGACTTCTCTAGACTGGTCCCCATCCTGTGGAACTCCCTGCCTCGCTCCACAAGACTCTCCCCTAGTTTTAACAGCTTCAAGCGCTCCCTAAAAACTCTACTATTCAGGGATGCTTATAACCAATACTAACCTTTCCTAACTCAGTCGCTTTCCCCTTGAACCCCTTAGAATGTAAGCCTATGAGTCCAGCTGTTTGGTAGTTGGCTCTTATGAAGACCATCTACAAAGTGCAACTCTCGGCAGGGCCCTCTACCCATTTGATCCCTATAAATGTTATCCTGTATACCAACTATGTTTATAGCGCTGCGGAATCTGTTGGCGCTCTACAAATACCTGTTAATAATAATAATGCTTTCTATTTTTCTTCATTCTCTTGGTACCTTTTGTTGAAAAGCAGGGTCATATGCTTGGGAGCCGGCCCATTTCTGGAGTACTATATGGCAGCAGTTTTGCTAGAATGTTATCCATCTGCAAGTGGACTAGATGGCAGAACTATTCCCTGTCATGTAGTGCTTCAGATGCCTACCTAGGTATCTCTTCAACACAGAATATCATGAGACCAAAGAAAATTTGATAATAGAAATAAATTGGAAACTTTTTTAAAATTGTATGTTCTGTCTGAATCACAAAAGAAAAGTGTTGGGGTTCAAAGCCTTTAAAAATATGCTTGCTGGACCTTGTTTTACAAAAAAACACAAATTTTACTATTGTTTTATTATAAAAACAAAAACAAATATTTATAAAATTACACATGGGGCCTATTTATCAAAGCGTCAACTGAAAATTAGCTGGAATTCTGCGTCGTATTTGTCACAAGATTGATCCGCCATAGTTATCAAAGCGTCAAGATTGGCAAATGTTGAAATTTGTGACGTAAAATACGATTCTGCAATCTCAATCAGACGCAGATCGATGCAAGTTGAATACTGTGGTATTCTAGCGGAATCGTGTTCATTCGCCATCCTAATCGACACTATTTGAAGCTCTCACAAAGTTATAAAAAATTCTACATTTACGCTTGCGTCTTTCCGACTCAGCGTACCTAGTTTTCAATCCGCCACCCTTGAGGTCGCAGATGCCGTAGAAGTCAATGGGAGTCTAAAAACACAGAAAGCTTATGTTCGATGCTGCAAGAGAATGAAGCATATGACATAAGACAAGTAAATTAGAAACTTTATTAAATTGGTATACCCTTTCTAAATCAAACAATATTATTGCTCCACATTTGGTGCACTAATAGATATAGGGATAAAAATGAAAAATACATTACTACTTATGGATTATGCTACAAATTTGTCTCTCATTACAAAGCAAGGGGACAATATTATTTCTATAAATTTGGTGCAAAGTTTTGCCCCAAACTTGTTGCACTAATAGATATAGAAATGAAATAAATACACAACATAATATAGCAAACTTACTTTTTATTTTTTGAAAAATCTATGTGCACCACGTTTAAGCCATGTAATACAAGTCCCACTCTCCACTTCTCGCCATTTTTGACTCAACACTTTTCGCACCAATTATGACGCAAACTCCTAAACAGCCCACACACTAGTGAATTTTTCCACCACTTTTAATTGGAATATGCATAATCAAATGATTTATGACATCAGCCAATCTGATTCAAATACACATTATAAACTATCACTAACGAATCAAAATGCTCGATACTTGTGTCATTGATCACTCATCAGAACTTGTAAGTGCCATTTGTTACATTGTGTATTATACTTTGAAAGTATGTATATGTGAAATTAGTATTAAAGATAAACATTTATGCTGACATTAGGACACACATTGTAATATTTTAGGCAAGGATTTTAAAATTCAAATTGATGTTTGATTCAATATAATCTTAATCTTAGCTCAAAGGGATAGCCCACCTAACATTAAACTGTCATGATTCATATACAGCAGAAATTAAAATCACCTCTTTACTGTCATGCTATTTTCAGTGTATTTCTTCCTTCTCTTAAATTTCTTTTTTAGTAAGAAATGTCATCTTATATGCCAGCCCATTTTATAACACCTGTGTAGGGGAAAAACCCGAATAACCGCAACATCGATGACTGTTAGTTAACACCAGTCCGATGCTCTTTGCACCGTACTTGACGCGCATGTTTTTAAGGAGATCGTATTCAGGTCCGCGGCAGCAATGTTTGGCGAGCGTATTGACACCGGCGAATGCAACATAGTTGATGCTTTGATAAATAGGCCCCATGAAATGTATTGAAATATGGATTCATTTAAAACCCAACAAAACACTATAAACATGGGTACATCAGCTGCTAAAATGGCAGCCAGAAATGTAGATGAATGGTAGGAATGTGCAGTTGTGACATCAGACACATCAGGCACACAATTCAAAATTAAACTTCCATCGCTCAGATATAACAGCACTTTTAAATGTACTTTCAATATCCAAATGTGCACAGTATTTTTATATTTACACTTTCTAAGGCACCAGCTACTAATGAGCATGTGTAAGAGTTCCCAGTATATATATATAAGTATATATATATATATAATTCTGTGATTGGCTGATGGCTGTCACATGATAGAGGAGGCTTGCAAATTAAAGGAAATTTTGAAAAAATCTATTGATCATTTAAAGTTCAGAGTAAGCGCTAATGTATTGTTTTTTTTATTATGCACTGTTTCATTATGTTCATTATGTAACTGTAATGTATTTCTTAGTCCCTTAAAAGGTATTGAAGTATTATTTTTTTAATAAAGCACTGCATGACAAAATATCTGCATACAAAACAAGTGTTTTAATCGTCCAGAGTAAATAAGACAAATATGCTCAAGGAGTTTGTCATGGAACAAACCAAAATGTTGGTTAAAATGTTTTTAACTGCTTAAAGGGACAGTATGGTATAAAACTGATTTCCTCTTGTAGGCCTAGATTTGGAGTTCGGCGGTAGCCGTGAAAACCAGCGTTAGAGGCTCCTAACGCTGGTTTTAGGCTACCGCCGGTATTTAGAGTCATGTAGGTAAGGGTCTAACGCTCACTTTTCAGCCGCGACTTTTCCATACCGCAGATCCCCCTACGCCATTTGCGTATCCTATCTTTTCAATGGGATCTTCCTAACGCCGGTATTTAGAGTCGTTTCTGCAGTGAGCGTTAGAGCTCTAACGACAAGATTCCAGCCGCAGAAAAAAGTCAGTAGTTAAGAGCTTTCTGGCTAACGCCGGTTTGTAAAGCTCTTAACTACTGTACCCTAAAGTACACTAACACCCATAAACTACCTATGTACCCCTAAACCGAGGTCCCCCCACATCGCCGCCACTCGATTAAAATTTTTAACCCCTAATCTGCCGACCGCCACCTACGTTATACTTATGTACCCCTAATCTGCTGCCCCTAACACCGCCGACCCCTATATTATATTTATTAACCCCTAACTTGCCCCCCACAACGTCGCCGCAAGCTACTTAAAATAATTAACCCCTAATCTTCCGACCGCAAATCGCCGCCACCTACGTTATCCCTATGTACCCCTAATCTGCTGCCCCTAACATCGCCGACCCCTATGTTATATTTATTAACCCCTAATCTGCCCCCCACAACGTCGCCGACACCTACCTACACTTATTAACCCCTAATCTGCCGAGCGGACCTGAGCGCTACTATAATAAATGTATTAACCCCTAATCCGCCTCACTAACCCTATCATAAATAGTATTAACCCCTAATCTGCCCTCCCTAACATCGCCGACACCTACCTTCAATTATTAACCCCTAATCTGCCGACCGGAGCTCACCGCTATTCTAATAAATGGATTAACCCCTAAAGCTAAGTCTAACCCTAACACTAACACCCCCCTAACTTAAATATAATTTACATCTAACGAAATAAATTAACTCTTATTAAATAACTTATTCCTATTTAAAGCTAAATACTTACCTGTAAAATAAACCCTAATATAGCTACAATATAAATTATAATTATATTATAGCTATTTTAGGATTAATATTTATTTTACAGGCAACTTTGTAATTATTTTAACCAGGTACAATAGCTATTAAATAGTTAAGAACTATTTAATAGTTACCTAGTTAAAATATTTACAAAATTACCTGTAAAATAAATCCTAACCTAAGATATAATTAAACCTAACACTACCCTATCAATAAAATAATTAAATAAACTACCTACAATTACCTACAATTAACCTAACACTACACTATCAATAAATTAAATAAACACAATTGCTACAAATAAATACAATTAAATAAACTATCTAAAGTACAAAAAATAAAAAAGAACTAAGTTACAGAAAATAATAAAATATTTACAAACATAAGAAAAATATTACAACAATTTTAAACTAATTACACCTACTCTAAGCCCCCTAATAAAATAACAAAGCCCCCCAAAATAAAAAATTCCCTACCCTATTCTAAATTAAAAAAGTTACAAGCTCTTTTACCTTACCAGCCCTGAACAGGGCCCTTTGCGGGGCATGCCCCAAGAAGTTCAGCTCTTTTGCCTGTAAAAAAAAACATACAATACCCCCCCCCCAACATTACAACCCACCACCCACATACCCCTAATCTAACCCAAACCCCCCTTAAATAAACCTAACACTAAGCCCCTGAAGATCTTCCTACCTTGTCTTCACCATCCAGGTATCACCGATCGGTCCTGGCTCCGATATCTTCATCCAACCCAAGCGGGGGCTAGACATCCACTGAAGAAGTCCAGAAGAGGGTCCAAAGTCTTCCTCCTATCCGGCAAGAAGAGGACATCCGGACCGGCAAACATCTTCTCCAAGCGGCATCTTCTATCTTCTTCCATCCGGAGCGAAGCGGCTGATCTTGAAGACCTCCGGCGCGGATCCATCCTCTTCTTTCGACGTCCAACTGAAGAATGAAGGTTCCTTTAAGGGACGTCATCCAAGATGGCGTCCCTCGAATTCCGATTGGCTGATAGGATTCTATTAGCCAATCGGAATTAAGGTAGGAATTTTCTGATTGGCTGATGGAATCAGCCAATCAGAATCTAGTTCAATCCGATTGGCTGATCCAATCAGCCAATCAGATTGAGCTCGCATTCTATTGGCTGTTCCGATCAGCCAATAGAATGCGAGCTCAATCTGATTGGCTGATTGGATCGGCCAATCGGATTGAACTAGATTCTGATTGGCTGATTCAATCAGCCAATCAGAAAATTCCTACCTTAATTCCGATTGGCTAATAGAATCCTATCAGCCAATCGGAATTCGAGGGACGCCATCTTGGATGACGTCCCTTAAAGGAACCTTCATTCTTCAGTTGGACGTCGAAAGAAGAGGATGGATCCGCGCCGGAGGTCTTCAAGATCAGCCGCTTCGCTCCGGATGGAAGAAGATAGAAGATGCCGCTTGGAGAAGATGTTTGCCGGTCCGGATGTCCTCTTCTTGCCGGATAGGAGGAAGACTTTGGACCCTCTTCTGGACTTCTTCAGTGGATGTCTAGCCCCCGCTTGGGTTGGATGAAGATATCGGAGCCAGGACCGATCGGTGATACCTGGATGGTGAAGACAAGGTAGGAAGATCTTCAGGGGATTAGTGTTAGGTTTATTTAAGGGGGGTTTGGGTTAGATTAGGGGTATGTGGGTGGTGGGTTGTAAATGTTGGGGGGGGGGGTATTGTATGTTTTTTTTTACAGGCAAAAGAGCTGAACTTCTTGGGGCATGCCCCGCAAAGGGCCCTGTTCAGGGCTGGTAAGGTAAAAGAGCTTGTAACTTTTTTAATTTAGAATAGGGTAGGGAATTTTTTATTTTGGGGGGCTTTGTTATTTTATTAGGGGGCTTAGAGTAGGTGTAATTAGTTTAAAATTGTTGTAATATTTTTCTTATGTTTGTAAATATTTTATTATTTTCTGTAACTTAGTTCTTTTTTATTTTTTGTACTTTAGATAGTTTATTTAATTGTATTTATTTGTAGCAATTGTGTTTATTTAATTTATTGATAGTGTAGTGTTAGGTTAATTGTAGGTAATTGTAGGTAGTTTATTTAATTATTTTATTGATAGGGTAGTGTTAGGTTTAATTATATCTTAGGTTAGGATTTATTTTACAGGTAATTTTGTAAATATTTTAACTAGGTAACTATTAAATAGTTCTTAACTATTTAATAGCTATTGTACCTGGTTAAAATAATTACAAAGTTGCCTGTAAAATAAATATTAATCCTAAAATAGCTATAATATAATTATAATTTATATTGTAGCTATATTAGGATTTATTTTACAGGTAAGTATTTAGCTTTAAATAGGAATAAGTTATTTAATAAGAGTTAATTTATTTCGTTAGAATAAAATTATATTTAAGTTAGGGGGGTGTTAGTGTTAGGGTTAGACTTAGCTTTAGGGGTTAATACATTTATTAGAATAGCGGTGAGCTCCGGTCGGCAGATTAGGGGTTAATAATTGAAGTTAGGTGTCGGCGATGTTAGGGAGGGCAGATTAGGGGTTAATACTATTTATGATAGGGTTAGTGAGGCGGATTAGGGGTTAATAACTTTATTATAGTAGCGCTCAGGTCCGCTCGGCAGATTAGGGGTTAATAAGTGTAGGCAGGTGTCGGCGACGTTGTGGGGGGCAGATTAGGGGTTAATAAATATAACATAGGGGTCGGCGATGTTAGGGCAGCAGATTAGGGGTACATAGGGATAACGTAGGTGGCGGCGGTTTACGGAGCGGCAGATTAGGGGTTAAAAGTGTAATGCAGGGGTCAGCGATAGCGGGGGCGGCAGAATAGGGGTTAATAAGTGTAAGGTTAGGGGTGTTTAGACTCGGGGTACATGTTAGAGTGTTAGGTGCAGACGTAGGAAGTGTTTTCCCATAGGAAACAATGGGGCTGCGTTAGGAGCTGAACGCGGCTTTTTTGCAGGTGTTAGGTTTTTTTTCAGCTCAAACAGCCCCATTGTTTCCTATGGGAGAATCGTGCACGAGCACGTTTTTGAGGCTGGCCGCGTCCGTAAGCAACTCTGGTATCGAGAGTTGCATTTGCGGTAAAAATGCTCTACGCTCCTTTTTTGGAGCCTAACGCAGCATTTTTTTGGACTCTCGATACCAGAGTTAATTTTATGGTGCGGCCAGAAAAAAACCCGCGGAGCGTTAACAGCCCTTTTACCGCCGAACTCCAAATCTAGGCCAATGTGTTTTCAATGATTTGTTATACAGCATCAGAATATGACAAACAAATGTATGACAAATCGCTCCTTTGGATTTATTTTTGTATATGAAATGACTGCTTTTGTTCTTTGACACCACAACCCATAAAAATGGGCTGAGCTTTTAGGGAAATCAGATACCCTTATTGTATCCCTTTCTATACACACAAATGCTTCCTTATATTTTCATCAGAAGAAATAGCATAAAATGGCAAAACACCACCATAAGAAATGCAAAAAAATAGATTACAATGGGAGCGCTAAATTATTGCACGCCCACAAAATCAGTAAATTAACCAGCCATTACAAATGGATGGTTATTACTACCGCAAGCGCTACAAAAATTAACAGAGATTGGATACATTTGAGTAATCTTTGATGCAAATCCTGGCATGTTGCTGTTTTACTAGTTGCTATATACATTATAGCCAGGTAGTTGTCCATAGGAGGGCCGATTCATTATTGGATTTTGTATATATATATATATATATATATATATATATATATATATATATATATATATATATATATATATATATATATATATATACACACAGTATATATATATATATATTATTTTTTGTCTGCTGAAAAAGATGCTGTATCTTTGTAGTTACTTTGCAAAAAAAATTGAAATGAATGTGTAAAACAACTAAAAACAGTCCTAGCACAAGGCTGTGAAATAGCTCAAATAAGTATTTTGTAAGCAGATATTTTATACTGCAGTTTTTAAAGGGAAATGAAACCCACATTTTTTCTTTCATAATTCAGATAGAGCATCAGTTTTAAGCAACTTTCTAATTTACTCCTATTAACAGTTTGTCTTTGTTCTCTTGCTATCTTTATTTAAAAAGCAGGAATGTAAAGCTTAGAAGCCGGTCCATTTTAGGTTCAGAACCCTGGATAGCGCTTGCTTATTGGTGACTACATTTAGCAAACCAATAAACAAGCGTAACCCAGGTTCTGAACCAAAAATGGTCCGGCTCCTAAGCTTTACATTCCTGCTTTTAAAATAAAGATAGCAAGAGAGCGAAGAAAAATTGATAACAGGAGTAAATTAGAAAGTTGCTTAAAATTCCATGCTCTCTCTGAATCATGAAAGAAAAAATTTGGATTTAGTGTCCCTTTAATTGTAAACAGATATTTTTTACCTGAAGATTTTAATAAATGATCATTAATTCATACATGCTAAATATAAATATGTTTGGATTTGTTACTTACATTGTGTAACCACACAGAGAGTAAGGAAGAGAGCGATATGACGGATCATTTTAAAGACTGACACCTGGGAAATAAAATAAAAATAGGTCAAACAGAAACCATTCAAAGTGCTATTTCAACATCATAAATTATTCAAATAAGCGACTTGCCTGCATGCAAATGTCCTAATATTTGTGGCTGAGTATTAGAAATTGAGGGGAGCCCATTGCAGTTTTGTGGGTGGGGCTTTTTTGGGAGAGGCGGGGTTATGGTGGTTAGGGGCAAGGTTGTGGGCGTGTCTGGAAAGTTGGTCAATGTGTCTTGGCTGTTTGTGGTCATGTCTGGGTTGTCCTAAGGGAAATTCTACAAATAGGGACATTTGGCTGTCTCACAGGGACAAGAGTTCAGAATAATGGACTGTCCCTTTCAAATAGGGACAGTTGGGAAGTCTTTAGATGCTTTTTAAATTATCAGATGAGTAAAATAAATATAAAATGATTTGTAGTTTGCCATGTGGAAAACATCTACTTTTTCCACACATTGGATTTTACACATGGTAGACAGACATGTGATAGCGTCTATTGATGGTTTAATAGAACATATTCTTAAAGGGACAGTCTAGTAAAAATTAATGATTTATGATTCAGATAGGGCACTCTCTCTCCCCCTGCACCTAGTCTCAAAAGCAGTCTCATTACTGCAAATCTGTATCTCATCTCATGTCACTCTCCCTCTTGCTTTTACTAACTGCTGGTGACATCTCCCCTAATCCTGGTCCCCAACAACTGCCTAGCCGTGCATATCCATGTGTACCGTCCCACAGACTCAAAAAACAAAACTCTGACAACCTTACTCACATTCCTCTTGCATCAAAAGCCACTACCCCTTTCACTTGTGCACTCTGGAACTCTCGCTCTGTTTGCAACAAACTCACTTCTATACATGACCTCTTTATCTCCCACTCCCTCAACCTTCTGGCCCTAACAGAAACCTGGCTCTCTCCCCTTGACACAGCATCCACTGCTGCTCTGTCACATGGGGGTCTCCACTTCAGCCACACTCCTAGGTCTGGTAATAGACAAGGAGGTGGTGTAGGTATTTTACTTTCCTCTCGTTGCACCTTTCAACAAATACATCCCATCTCTTCCCTCACATTTTCCTCATTCGAAACCCACATGATTTGCTTATTCTCTCCTCTTTCTATACGTGTTGCAGTCATATACCGACCCCCCTGGCTCCTCAACTCAATTTCTAGATCACTTGGCTGCCTGGCTACCTTATTTCCTTTCCTCAGACACCCCTTCCCTCATTCTTGGTGACTTCAACATCCCTCTTGACAATCCCACTACCTCCTCTGCAAAACAACTTCTGCAACTCACTTCCTCTTTCGGCTTATCACAATGGACTGATTCTCTCACTCACAAAGATGGTCACTCCCTTGACCTGATCTTTACCTATCGATGCACTCTCTCACACTTCACAAACTCACCCTTTCCTCTTTCTGACCATCATCTCTTTACTTGCAACATATCATCCCTCCCTACAACTTTCCCTCCTTCTGCTCCTCACACCAAACTTCAGAGAAGCATTATGTCATTAGATCAACAACAGTTTTCTAATTCCCTCAAACCTCTCCTCTCATCCTTCTCCTCCTTTTCCTGCCCTGACCAATCTATCTGCCACTATAACTTCACCCTTACATCCGTCCTTGACGATCTCGCCCCTCTTACCATAGCTCGGAAATCAAACACTCACCCTCAGCCCTGGCATACTCCTCTGACACAATACCTACGCAGATGTTCCCGTACTGCTGAGCGGCACTGGGGAAAATCTAGGAATTCAGCTGATTTTCAACATTACAAATTTATCTTGAACTCCTACTATTCTGCCCTTAATCTCCATAAGCAACATTACTTCTCTACTCTTATCTCTAATCTTTCTTCAAACCCAAAATGTTTGTTCTCCACTTTCAATACCCTTCTCCGCCCTCCCCCACCTCCTAATACAACTTCTCTGTCAGCTCAAGACTTTGCCAGCCACTTCAATAGCAAAATCGACTCCATCAGAAATGAAATCAGCTCTCAACATAATTCCTTTCTCTCACCCCCTCAAATGCTCTCAATCAACCACAACCCACATAACCTTAAACTTAGCTCATTCTCCCCTGTCACTGAGGAAGAAGTTTCGGCACTTATACTGCGCTCTCACCTCACTACCTGTCCCCTTGACCCTATCCCCTCACAGCTACTCCCCTCCCTCTCTGCTACCCTCACCCCTATACTCACAGACACTTTCAACCTCTCCCTCAGCACCGGTATATTTCCCTCATCGCTGAAACATGCACTGGTCACACCTATCCTCAAAAAACCATCCCTTGATCCTACCTCCCCATCCAACTAGCGGCCTATTTCCCTCCTCCCTCTTGCATCAAAGCTTCTCGAAAAAACTAGTTTATACACGCCTATCCCATTTCCTTACAATAAACTCCCTCCTTGACCCACTGCAATCTGGATTTCGTCCCCATCACTCCACAGAGACAGCAATTGTTAAGGTTACCAACGACCTACTTACAGCAAAATCAAAAGGCCACTTCTCTCTGCTTATCCTCCTATATCTGTCCTTTGACACTGTTGACCACCCTCTTTTGCTCCAAACCCTCCAATCCTTCGGCATCTGTGACACAACCCTCTTGTGGTTATCTTCCTACCTGTCAAACCGTACCTTTAGTGTAGCCTTCTCTGGGGCCTCCTCTGCCCCGTCACCACTTTCTGTCGGAGTACCGCAAGGCTCTGTCCTCGGTCCCCTTCTCTTCTCAATCTACACGTCATCACTAGGTTCCCTAATAAAGTCCCACGGTTTACAATATCATTTGTATGCAGACAACACCAAAATCTACTTCTCTGCACCAGACCTATCTCCTTCCTTGCTAACCCGTGTCACTAACTGTCTTTCTCACATCTCTAACTGGATGTCCTCTCACTACCTCAAGCTAAATCTCTCCAAAACTGAGCTCCTTATTTTCCCCCCTTCCTCAAAACTCTCCAGCCCCAATCTCTCTATAACTGTCGACAACTCCATCATTACCCCTACCCCGCACGCCCGATGTCTCGGGGTCACATTTGACTCAGATCTTTCTTTCACTCCTCACATTCAGTCCTTGGCTAAAGCCTGCTGCTTCCACCTTAAAAACATCTCTAAAATTAGACACTTCCTTACACAAGACACAACTAAGATTTTAATTCACTCTCTCATTCTTTCCCTCCTTGATTACTACAACTCTGTCCTCTCTGGTCTCCCCACCTGCCGCCTAGCTCCTTTACAATCCACAATGAATGCCTCTGCCAGACTCATCTTCCTTACATGTCGCTCTTCATCTGCTGCACCTCTCTGCCAATCCCTTCACTGGCTTCCTCTTGCCTCTAGGATCAAACACAAAATTCTCATTCTGACATACAAAGCCCTCAACTGCACTGCTCCCCCCTACATCTCCGACCTTGTCTCCAGATACTCTCCTTCCCGTCCCCTTCGCTCTGCTCAAGACCTCCTCCTCTCTTGTCACCTCATCACACTCCTGTTTAAAGGACTACTCCAGACTGGCTCCCATCTTGTGGAACTCTCTGCCTCGCTCCACAAGACTCTCTTCTAGTTTTAAAAGCTTCAAGTGCTCCCTAAAGAGTCTACTGTTCAGGGATGCATACAACCTACACTAACCTTTCCTAATACCAGTTCCTCTCCTCCATTGCTATCCCCTGAACCCCCTTAGCATGTAAGCCTAAGAGTCCAGCTGTTTGTGGATCACCTTCTTAAGAGCTGACTACAACAGTGCAACTCTTGGCAGGGCCCTCTACCCATTTGATCCCTATAATTGTTTTGTTGTACTCCCCCTTTGTTTATAGCGCTGCGGAATCTGTTGGCGCTCTACAAATAACCGATAATAATAATAATAATAGGGCATGTCATTTTAACCCTTTAACGCCGTTAGGACGTTCCATACTGTCCTACTTTCGCTGGGCTTTAGCGCTGTTAGGTCGGCATGGAACGTCCTAGCCGTTCTACTGTACTGAAGCAGCTATGGCTTCCTAACTGGAATCGTGGACTGGAGGGCGTGCCTAGCATCATAGGCACTCCCCCCCAGACCTGATTCCATCATTGAAATCACGTAATCGCATATACAATTGCGTTATTTCAATTCTTTGTTCCGATGTACCGGCAGGAAGGGGTTAAACAACTTTTTAATTTACTTTTATCTTCAAATTTGCTTTTATCTCTTGGTATTCTTTGTTAAAAAGTGAAACCTAGGTAGGCTCACATGCTAATTTCTAAGCCCTTGAAAGTCACCTCTTATCGCAGTGCATTTGACAGTTTTTCACACCTAGGCAGCGCTAGTTCACGTGTGTCATATAGATAACATTGTGCTCACTCCTCTGTAGTTATTTAAGAGTCACCATTGATTGGCTAAAATCCAAGTCTGTCAAAAGAACTGAGATAAGGGGGCAGTCTGCAGATGATTAGATACAAGGTAATAACAGAGGTAAAAAGTATATTATTAATATAATAGGGTTGGTTATGCAAAACTGGGGAATGTGTAATAAAGGGATTATCTATCTTTTTAAACAATATCAAATATGGCATAGACTGTCCCTTTAAGCTAAACCCCAGATAATCGGAACACAGAAGACAAGTATGAAGGGCCTATTTATGAAATGTCTGTCTGACATGATCCGATCAGCGGATCATGTCTGACAGACATCGCTGAATGTAGAGAGCAATACGCTCTCCGCATTAAGCATTGCACCAGCAGCTCTTTTGAACTGCTGGTGCAACGCTGCCCCCTGCAGATTCAAGGCCAATCGGCCACTAGCAGGGGGTGTCAATCAACCCGATCGTATTCGATCGGGTTGATTTCACGCGATCTCTGTCCGCCTCCTCAGAGGCCCCATAAACAGAAATCTTGATATTTATACCTTTTAAAAGTATCAGACACTTTGCCTTATGTCATTTGCGATTTTACTCAGAGTTCAATGTAGCAACTTTGAGTTCTAATTTCTAGCTCTGGCTTATTACAATTATAGGTATCCCTTGTTGCTGGTTTTGATCTTTTTTTTTTTTTTTAACTTTTTTAAATATATAAATTTTTTACTATTATACTTTTTTTCTAAATCCCCAAGACTTATACAGCTGAAAAGATTTGGCGATTACCTTACCAACGGTGGGTCTTGGGGGTCTGTAGCTGCTTAGATGCCTGAGATACAGGCTTCTAAGCAGCATGCCCCTATTTCCCTATATTGTCCATTGTTCATTTTAAATAAAGTTGCGCAGTGACGTCATCACATCATTTCACGTGACATCACCACGCGAAATGTGAAGCCCCGGCCTCTCACTATTCAGGCCAGATCACCGGGTGGGAGTAGGTGGGTGCCCCCAGATTGCCCACAAGATGGGTGAGTGCTAGTGACAGCTCTGAGCCATCGTTAGCACCTGACTGAGGAAATTTGCGACCAGGCCCGGTGCTTGTATAAGGCAGGTTTAGAGCGCCTCAGCAGGGGGGGGGGGGGCGCAAAGTTAGAAAGCGGCAATGATATTTAAAGAAAAAAAACAACAAAACATTTTGTGTTCAGTTGCTGCAGTCAGAGCAGCGGGGTTAACAGTGGTGGGGTGCGGACCGCACGGTGCCCTGGGGCTGACACTCTCCAGGGGGTGACCACCAGGCAGGAACTGTTACTCTACTCGAGTAAGCCTCCTCGGCTCCCGCGATAGTGTCACCTCACCTAAATGCTTGCACTTGCTGAGTTCTACACTTCCTGTGCACGGGACGCAGGTTATCTGTCACTGTGAGAAATTAGTGAATGAGGAAGCGCTGCGCAATGATCAGAGTTCAGACTGTAGGATAGTGAACCCACACACAGTGTCTGCGGGACTTAGGAGCAGGGCAGAGCTTTTCAGCTGAGACTGGGGGCAGACTGAACCCTAAGCTGCTGTGTGAGGGCCGGGGATCTGCTGCAGCTACTATGGAGTGGAACTGTTATCCTGGTGATGGTGAAGAACACTGGCAACAGGTGAGCTATATTTTGCCAAAAAATGCACTTATATTGACCTTTTCCAGTTTTCCTGTTTGTGGGCTGGGGAGCAGGTGTATTTTATATTTATATATATATAAGAATTTAAATCTGGCCCTTAATGTTTAAAAAATTGCACTGCCTAAGTTGGGAATCAAAGCTTTATCCACCGCCACCCTGGGGGTATGTTGTCCTGCTTTACTTACTTGGATTAGGACCTGAGGGACACACACGAGACATCTGCAGATATCTGGAGTCATGCCCTGAGGAGAAGCACTGAGCAGACTCTTAAGTTAGTTTCACCTAAGCACCAAAAGGGTTAAGGTTACCCCTCTGGCTTCTGAGTGATTAAAGACTTAAAGGGACAGTCAACACCAGAATTTTTGTTGTTTAAAAAGATAGATAATCCCTTTATTACCCATTCCCCAGTTTTGCAAAACCAACACAGTTATATTAATACACTTTTTACTTGTGTGACTAACTTGTATCTAAGCATCTTCTGACCGCCCCTAATCACATGACTTTTAGTTATTATCTATTGACTTGCATTTTAGCCAATTAGTGCAGTGTCTGCCACTAGCCACGGGCGTGATCACAATGCTATCTATATGGCCTACAAGAGCTAGCTCTCCCCTGCTGTGAAAAGTAAATAAAATAGAGGCGGCCTTCAAGGGCTTAAAAATTATCATATGAGCCTTCCTAGGTTTGCTTTTAACTAGAATACCAAGAGAACAAAGCAAAAATGTTGATAAAAGTAAATTGGAAAGTTGTTTAAAATTACATGCCCTGTTTGAAAAATGAAAGTTTTTTTTGGACTTGACTGTCCCTCTAAAGTTCCTTCCCCTTACTGACATTTCCTCCTTGGCACCTATGGGGGGTAGGGAACTGCAGCCCCCCCCCCCTTGGGATATCAGGGATCAGGAAATATAAATTGTTCCCCCCAGGGCACCTAATGGATTAAGGATGCTACATGTTATATAGTTAAACATTACAGTCCTTTATTTATATATATATATATATATATATATATATATATATATATATATATATATATATATATATATATATAATTGTTATGCAGCACTACCACAATTTGATTTGTTATGTGGCATAATCATTGTTTGATTTTCTATGCGGTGCTACCACTGTTTGATGTGTTATGTGGTGTTACCATTGTTTGATTTGTTATGCAGCGCTACCACTGTTTGATTTGTTATTCAGCACCACCACTGTTTGATTTGTTATTCAGCACCACCACTGTTTGATTTGTTATTTGGCATAACCATTGTTTGATTTGCTATGCAGTACTACCACTGTTTGATTTGCTTTTGCTTTGCTACCACTGTTTGATTTGCATTTAGCCACCAATTAGCAAGAGCTACTCAGGTGCTAAACCAAAAATGGGCCGGCTCCTAAGATTACATTCCTACAAATACAGATTGCAAGAGAAGAAACAAAATTGATAATAGGAGTAAATGAGAAATTTGCTTAAAATTGCTGCTCTGTCTGAATCATGAAAGAAAAACATTGGGTTTCATATACCTTTAACTAGCAATGGGGATGGTATGAAATCATGGCCTCTTAAAAGAAAGAATTATGACTTACATAAAGACAAACAATTTAGAGGACCAAAATCAGCATGGTTTTACTTCAGGGAGATCATGTCAGACTAATCTAATTGACTTCTTTGATTATGTAACAAAAGTATTAGACAAGGGAGGAGCAGTTGATGTAGCATATCTAGATTTCAGCAAAGCATTTGACACCGTCCCACACAATAAACTTATTCACAAACTATATCTCCTTGGTCTAGATTCAAAAATTGTGAACTGGGTGGAATGCTGGCTTAAGGACAGAAAACAAAGTGTCTTAGTAAATGGAGTTCATTCAGCAGAGGGGGCTGTTACTAGTGGTGTTCCTCAGGGGTCAGTTCTGGGGCCTGTTTTGTTTAACATATTTATCTGCGATATCAGCAAAGGGCTACAGGGGAAAGTATGTCTCTTTGCAGATGATACAAAAATTTGCAACAGAGTGGATGTTCCAGGGGGGGTAGACAAAATGAGAAGTGATATACAACAATTGGAGGATTGGACAAATGACTGGGGTCTAAAGTTTAACACAGCAAAGTGTAAAATAATGCATTTAGGGAAGAAAAATCCAAATGTTAATTACAGACTCAATGACACTTTACTGACTGTTACAGACGAGGAACAGGACTTGGGAATTATTATTTCAGATGATTTAAAACTTAGTAAACAATGTAGTAATGCAGCGAGTAAGGCTAGCAGAATGCTTGGATGTATTGGTAGAGGTATTTGCAGCAGAAATAGTAAGGTTCTTATGCCACTTTATAGATCATTAGTTAGGCCTCATCTTGAGTATTGTGTGCAGTTCTGGAGACCATATCTTCAGAAGGATATTAACAAACTTGAATCTGTGCAAAGGAGGGCTACCAAAATGGTACATGGTCTAAAAAATAAAACTTACCAGGATAGGCTCAATGACCTAAATATGTATAGCTTAGAGGAGAGAAGGGAAAGAGGTGATATGATAGCAACTTTCAAGTACATTAAAGGGTTTAGTAAAACTGAGGCTGTGGGTATTTTACATAAAATGGAAAATTCAAGAACAAGGGGTCATGAGCTCAAGCTAAAGGGTAGTAGATTCAGAAGTAATTTGAGGAAGCACTTCTTTACAGAAAGAGTGATTGATTTATGGAATAAACTTCCTCAAGAGGTAGTAGCAACAAACACTGTGGGGGACTTTAAAAATGCATGGGACAAGCATAGGGCTATCCTACGAACTAGATAAGTTTATACTGTTAGGTAAGGTCGGGCAGACTTGCTGGGCCTATGGCTCTTATCTGCCGTCAATATCTATGTTTCTATGTTTCTATGGGGGGGGGCGGCAAAATGTATCTCCGCCTGTGTGACCAAAAATCCTAGCACTGTCCCTGTTTGTGACAGCTCAGAGGCGTCGTTAGCACTCAAGGGGTTAAGTGCCCTAACACATGATAACACACATCTAACCAGAATCACTAGCAAAAAAAATAATAATTTACAATTAAAGCATTTTGAAAACTCATTTGCACATCTGTCTTGATATGGTAAAGTAGTCTGGCAAGATAGAATTTTTTTTTAATTAAAGGGACATAAACCCCCAACATTTTCTTTTATGATTCAGATAGAACATAAAATGTTAAATAAATTTCCAATGTATTTCTATTATCAAATGTTCTTTGTTTTTTTGTTATCCTTTGTTGGAAAGCAGAAAGATAAGCTCAGGAGCGTGCACATGTCTGCATAACTATATAGATGCAATTTTGCAACAATGTTATACATTAGCAGGAGCACTAGATGACAGCATTATCTCAGGCATGTGCACGCTACCTATCTAGATATCTCTTCAACAAAGAATAACATGAGAATGACACAAATGTGATAATAAAAGTAAATGGAAACATTTTTTAAATTGCATTTACTATCTGAAGAAAAAAAATGGGTGTTATGTTCCTTTAAAGGGACATTAAACACTTTGAGATAGTAATATAAAATAGTAAATCATATACAATAAATTGTATATAAAAAAAACTCTGCAACATACTTTTATTTTATCCCCTTTTCCTGCAATTCCATTCTGAAATTGTGAGCTTTTCAGTTCCTGTTAGAAATGGAAGTGCAGAACACTGTTAAATCAAGCACAACCATTGGCTGCACACTCTAGTGACCTATTTATAACTGACCCTAATTGGCCACAGCAGAGAAGGTAACCTAAGTTACAACATGGCAGCTCCCATTTCATTATAGACACTAAGGCCTAGATTTGGAATTTGGCGGTAGCCGTGAAAACCAGCGTTAGAGGCTCCTAACGCTGGTTTTAGGCTACCACCGGTATTTGGAGTCAGTCAGGAAAGGGTCTAACGCTCACTTTTCAGCCGCGACTTTTCCATACCGCAGATCCCCTTACGTCAATTGCGTATCCTATCTTTTCAATGGGATCTTTCTAACTCCGGTATTTAGAGTCGTGTCTGAAGTGAGCGTTAGACATCTAACGACAAAACTCCAGCCGCAGGAAAAAAGTCAGTAGTTAAGAGCTTTCTGGGCTAACGCCGGTTTATAAAGCTCTTAACTACTGTGCTCTAAAGTACACTAACACCCATAAACTACCTATGTACCCCTAAACCGAGGTCCCCCCACATCGCCGCCACTCGATTAATTTTTTTTAACCCCTAATCTGCCGACCGCCACCTACGTTATACTTATGTACCCCTAATCTGCTGCCCCTAACACCGCCGACCCCTATATTATATTTATTAACCCCTAACCTGCCCCCCACAACGTCGCCGCCTGCTACCTACAATAATTAACCCCTAATTTGCCGACCGCAAAGAGCCGCCACCTACATTATAGCTATGTACCCCTAATCTGCTGCCCCTAACACCGCCGACCCCTATATTATATTTATTAACCCCTAATCTGCCCCCCTCAACGTCGCCTTCACCTGCCTACACTTATTAACCCCTAATCTGCCGAGCGGATCTCACTGCTATTATAATAAAGTTATTAACCCCTAATCCGCCTCACTCCCGCCTCAATAACCCTATAATAAATAGTATTAACCCCTAATCTGCCCTCCCTAACATCGCCGACACCTAACTTCAATTATTAACCCCTAATCTGCCGACTGGAGCTCACCGCTATTCTAATAAATGTATTAACCCCTAAAGCTAAGTCTAACCCTAACACTAACACCCCCCTAAGTTAAATATAATTTAAATCTAACGAAATTAATTAACTCTTATTAAATAAATTATTCCTATTTAAAGCTAAATACTTACCTGTAAAATAAATCCTAATATAGCTACAATATAAATTATAATTATATTATAGCTATTTTAGGATTTATATTTATTTTACAGGTAACTTTGTATTTATTTTAAACAGGTATAATAGCTATTAAATAGTTAAGAACTATTTAATAGCTAAAATAGTTAAAATAATTACAAAATTACCTGTAAAATAAATCCTAACCTAAGTTACAATTAAACCTAACACTACACTATCAATAAATAAATTAAATTAAATACCTACAATTACCTACAATTAATCCTAACACTACACTATCAATACATTAATTAAATACAATATCTACAATTAAATACAATTAAATAAACTAACTAAAGTACAAAAAATAAAAAAGAACTAAGTTACAAAAAATAAAAAAATATTTACAAACATTAGAAAAATATTACAACAATTTTAAACTAATTACACCTACTCTAAGCCCCCTAATAAAATAAAGCCCCCCAAAATAAAAAATGCCCTACCCTATTCTAAATTACAAAAGTTCTAAGCTCTTTTACCTTACCAGCCCTGAACAGGGCCCTTTGCGGGGCATGCCCCAAGAAATTCAACTCTTTTTCCTGTAAAAAAACACATACAATACCCTCCCCCCAACATTACAACCCACCACCCACATACCCCTAATCTAACCCAAACCCCCCTTAAATAAACCTAACACTAAGCCCCTGAAGATCTTCCTACCTTGTCTTCACCTCACCGGGTATCACACCGATCCGTCCTGGCTCCGATATCTTCATCCAACCCAAGCGAGGGGTAGACATCCACTGAAGAAGTCCAGAAGAGGGTCCAAAGTCTTCATCCTATCCGGGAAGAAGAGTAGATCCGGACCGGCAACCATCTTCTTCCAAGCGACATCTTCTATCTTCATCCGATGAGGACCGGCTCCATCGTGAAGACCTCCAGCGCGGACCCATCTTCTTCCGGCGACGTCCAACTGAAGAATGACGGTTCCTTTAAGGGACGTCATCCAAGATGGCGTCCCTCGAATTCCGATTGGCTGATAGGATTCTATCAGCCAATCGGAATTAAGGTAGGAAAATTCTGATTGGCTGATGGAATCAGCCAATCAGAATCAAGTTCAATCTGATTGGCTGATCCGATCAGCCAATCAGATTGAGCTCGCATTCTATTGGCTGATCGGAACAGCCAATAGAATGCGAGCTCAATCTGATTGGCTGATCGGATCAGCCAATCGGATTGAACTTGATTCTGATTGGCTGATTCCATCAGCCAATCAGAATTTTCCTACCTTAATTCCGATTGGCTGATAGAATCCTATCTTGGATGACGTCCCTTAAAGGAACCGTCATTCGTCGGGAAGTCGTCGTCGGAAGATGGGTCCGCGTTGGAGGTCCTCACGATGAAGCCAGTTCTCATCGGATGAAGATAGAAGATGCCACTTGGAAGAAGATGGTTGCCGGTCCGGATCTACTCTTCTTCCCGGATAGGATGAAGACTTTGGACCCTCTTCTGGACTTCTTCAGCCGTCGGATGATGGATGTCTAGCCCCCGCTTGGGTTGGATGAAGATATTGGAGCCAGGACGGATCGGTGTGATACCCGGTGAGGTGAAGACAAGGTAGGAAGATCTTCAGGGGCTTAGTGTTAGGTTTATTTAAGGGGGGTTTGGGTTAGATTAGGGGTATGTGGGTGGTTGGTTGTAATGTTGGGGTATGGGTATTGTATGTGTTTTTTTACAGGAAAAAGAGCTGAATTTCTTGGGGCATGCCCCGCAAAGGGCCCTGTTCAGGGCTGGTAAGGTAAAAGAGCTTTGAACTTTTGTAATTTAGAATAGGGTAGGGCATTTTTTATTTTGGGGGGCTTTGTTATTTTATTAGGGGGCTTAGAGTAGGTGTAATTAGTTTAAAATTGTTGTAATATTTTTCTTATGTTTGTAAATATTTTTTTATTTTTTGTAACTTAGTTCTTTTTTATTTTTTGTACTTTAGTTAGTTTATTTAATTGTAGTTATTTGTAGGTATTGTATTTAATTCATTTATTGATAGTGTAGTGTTAGGTTTAATTGTAGATAATTGTAGGTATTTTATTTAATTTATTTATTGATAATGTAGTGTTAGGTTTAATTGTAACTTAGGTTAGGATTTATTTTACAGGTAAATTTGTAATTATTTTAACTATTTTAACTATTAAATAGTTCTTAACTATTTAATAGCTATTGTACCTGGTTAAAATAAATACAAAGTTACCTGTAAAATAAATATAAATCCTAAAATAGCTATAATATAATTATAATTTATATTGTAGCTATATTAGGGTTTATTTTACAGGTAAGTATTTAGCTTTAAATAGGAATAATTTATTTAATAAGAGTTAATTAATTTCGTTAGATTTAAATTATATTTAATTTAGGGGGGTTTTAGTGTTAGGGTTAGACTTTAGGCTTTAGGGGTTAATACATTTATTAGAATAGCGGTGAGCTCCAGTCGGCAGATTAGGGGTTAATGTTTGAAGTTAGGTGTCGGCGATGTTAGGGAGGGCAGATTAGGGGTTAATACTATTTATTATAGGGTTAGTGAGGCGGATTAGGGGTTAATAACTTTATTATAATAGCAGTGCGGTCCGCTCGGCAGATTAGGGGTTAATAAGTGTAGGCAGGTGGAGGCGACGTTGTGGGGGGCAGATTAGGGGTTAATAAATATAATATAGGGGTCGGCGGTGTTAGGGGCAGCAGATTAGGGGTACATAGGGATAAAGTAGGTTGCGGCGGTGTACGGAGTGGCAGATTAGGGGTTAATAATAATATGCAGGATTCAGCGATAGCGGGGGCGGCAGATTAGGGGTTAATAAGTGTAAGGTTAGGGGTGTTTACACTCGGGGTACATGTTAGGGTGTTAGGTGCAGACTTAGAAAGTGTTTCCCCATAGGAAACAATGGGGCTGCGTTAGGAGCTGAACGCGGCTTTTTTGCAGGTGTTAGGTTTTTTTTCAGCTCAAACAGCCCCATTGTTTTCTATGGGGGAATCGTGCACGAGCACGTTTTTGAAGCTGGCCGCGTCCGTAAGCAACTCTGGTATCGAGAGTTGAAGTTGCGTTAAATATGCTCTACGCTCCTTTTTTGGAGCCTAACGCAGCCATTCTGTGAACTCTCAATACCAGAGTTAATTAAAAGGTGCGGCCAGAAAAAAGCCAGCGTTAGCTACGCGGGTCGTTACCGACAAGACTCTAAATCTAGCCGTAAAACTTTACACTGATTTTGTCACTATTTAAACAGCTAATGAAACTTATAAAATACATCTACCGGTTATTCTCAGACTGATCTTCTCTTTAAATGCATCATTCTATCTAGCATTTATTTAGTGTTTAATGTCTCTTTAAAGTTCCGTGACAGAGAAGCAATAGACTGCACTATCTGTATGAACACATGCAATACTCTGCATATTCCTGTAGCGTATGTACTAGTAATGCAATGCTCTGCAGATAGATATTGTATATATAGGGTGCAGGAGAGGACATGCACTATAGATGTGTGTGTATACCGGCAATTCTCTGCATATTCTTGTATGTGTGCTATAGGGACGCAATGCTCTGCATATTCCTGTACGGTGTGATAAGCATGCAGTGCTGCTTTGATGTGTAAATATATAGGCAATGCTCTGCATATTCTTTTATGTTTGCTATAGGGACGCAATGCTCTGCATATTCCTGTACATGTGTGTGGTAGGCATGCAATGCTGTTCAGATGTGTATATATAGGCAATGCTCTGCATATTCTTGTATGTGTGCTATAGGGGTGCAATGCTCTGCATATTCTTGTAAGTGTGCTATAGGGGTGCAATGCTCTGCATATTCTTGTAAGTGTGCTATAGGGTGCAATGCTCTGCATATTCTTGTAAGTGTGCTATAGGGGTGCAATGCTCTGCATATTCTTGTAAGTGTGCTATAGGGGTGCAATGCTCTGCATATTCTTGTATGTGTGCTATAGGGGTGCAATGCTCTGCATATTCTTGTACATTTGCTATAGGGGTGCAATGCTCTGTATATTATTGTAAGTGTGCTATAGGGGTGCAATGCTCTGCATATTCTTCTAAGTGTACTATAGGGGTGCAATGCTCTGCATATTCTTGTAAGTGTGATATAGGGGTGCAATGCTCTGCATATTCTTGTAAGTGGGCTATAGCAGCCAGTCTACGTGCAGAATGGTGTACATTACTAAAGCAGGAGAGCTTTTATTAGTGCACGTTTCAGGTCCATGTATGTATCCTAAAAATCCTTATACAGGGCAGCATGAATATTAATACTCGTGCTTACTACTGAGTTACCTTGGGGGGGCAAAGTGTGTAGTAGGGATGCATACTATGTATATTCCTGAACATGTGTGTAGTAGGGATACATACTATGTATATTCCTGTACATGTGTGTAGTAGGGATGCATGCTATGAATATTCCTGTACATGTGTGTAGTAGGGATGCATACTATGTATATTCCTATACATGTGTGTAGTAGGGATACATACTATGTATATTCCTGTACATGTGTGTAGTAGGGATGCGTACTATGTATATTCCTGTACGTGTGTGCAGTAGGGATGCATATTATGTATATTCCTGTACGTGTGTGTAGTAGGGATGCGTACTATGTATATTCCTGTACATGTGTGTAGTAGGGATGCGTACTATGTATATTCCTGTACATGTTTGTAGTAGGGATGCATACTATGTATATTCCTGTACGTGTGTGTAGTAGGGATACATACTATGTATATTCCTGTGCATATGTGTAGTAGGGATGCGTACTATGTATATTCCTGTACATGTGTGTAGTAGGGATGCATACTATGTATATTCCTGTACATGTGTGTAGTAGAGATGCATGCTATGTATATTCCTGTACATGTGTGTAGTAGGGATGCATACTATGTATATTACTGTACATGTGTGTAGTAGGGATGCATACTATAGATATTCCTGTACGTGTGTGTAGTAGGGATGCATACTATGTATATTCCTGTACATGTGTGTAGTAGAGATGCATACTATGTATATTCCTGTACATGTGTGTAGTAGGGATGCATATTATGTATATTCCTGTACATGTGTGTAGCAGAGATGCATGCTATGTATATTCCTGTACATGTGTGTAGTAGAGATGCATGCTATGTATATTCCTGTACATGTGTGTAGTAGGGATGCACACTATGTATATTCCTGTACATGTGTGTAGTAGGGATGCATGCTATGTATATTCCTGTACATGTGTGTAGCAAAGATGCATGCTATGTATATTCCTGTACATGTGTGTAGTAGGGATTCATACAATGTATACTCCTGTACATGTGTGTAGTAGGGATGCGTACTATGTATATTCCTGTACATGTGTGTAGTAGGGATGCATGCTATGTATATTTCTGTACATGTGTGTAGTAGGGATGCATACTATGTATATTTCTGTACGTGTGTGTAGTAGGGATGCATAGTATGTATATTCCTGTACATGTGTGTAGTAGGAATGCATACTATGTATATTCTGTACATGTGTGTAGTAGAGATGCATACTATTTAAATTCCTGTACGTGTGTGTAGGAGGGATGCATACTATGTATTTTCCTGTACATGTGTGTAGTAGGGATGCATACTATGTATATTCATGTGCATGTGTGTAGTAGAGATGCATGCTATGTATATTCCTGTACGTGTGTGTAGTAGGGATACATACTATGTATATTCCTGTACACGTGTGTAATAGGGATGCATACTATGTATATTCCTGTATGTGTGTGTAGTAGGGATGCATACTATGTATATTCCTATACATGTGTGTAGTAGCGATGCATACTATGTATATTCCTGTACATGTGTGTAGTAGCGATGCATACTATGTATATTCCTGTACATGTCTGTAGTAGGGATGCATACTATGTATATTCCTGTACGTGTGTGTAGTAGGGATGCATGCTATGTATATTCCTGTACGTGTGTGTAGTAGGGATGCATACTATATATATATTACTGTATATGTGTGTAGTAGAGATGCATAGTATGTATATTCCTGTACATGTGTGTAGCAGAGATGCATGCTATGTATATTCTTGTACATGTGGGTAGTAGGGATGCAGGCTAGTATGTAAATTCCTGTACATGTGTGTAGCAGAGATGCATGCTATGTATATTCTTGTACATGTGGGTAGTAGGGATGCAGGCTAGTATGTAAATTCCTGTACAAGTGTGTATATATGCAATGCTCTGACTATTCTTGTAGATGTGTCTATATATGCAATGCTATGCATATTCTTGTACATGTGTGTATATATGCAATGCTCTGCAATATCCTAGAACATGTTTGTAGTAGGTATGCAATGCTCTGCATATTTCCGTATGTGTGGGGTAGGTACTCAATATCCTTCAGATGTGTATATATATGCAATGCTCTGCATATTCCTGTACATGTGTGTAGTTGGAGTGCAATGTTATATATATATATATATATATATATATATATATATATATATATATATATATATATATATATATATATATATATGTGTGTGTGTGTGTGTGTATATATAATACTCACCTTTGCTGTACCTGATCCTTGTAAATCCTGGTCTTCATTCTCCCTATTTATACACTGGTGGCTCTGGGTGGGGAATAATTTACTGTCACTTTTTTCTGCTAGATTTCAGGCAGAATGCCAGGTTTTCAAGAAAGTGAAAGCAAAACTGTTTCCATTTAATTACTGACATGCCAGGGCAGCAATAAAAACACGCTGGTGTTTTCCTCATTCTTATTTTAATTATACAATGCAACGGTTGTGCAATATAAGATCAGTACATTTTCATTTATATTATTTTGCATGAAATGTTAAAAGAGATTATGGTCCAATTCTGTAAAGCTCTTAGCTTAAGTGAGATTCTCTAAAAAGAGCTGCCCTGTGATTTTACACTGAGCATTGTGTATCTTACTAAAGATAAGGCAAACTGACTGGAATGCACATAAGGGTTAAAGGGACATTAAACACTAAATAAGGGGGGCGGAGCCAGCTATTGCAGCAGCCAGACATACTTTTGGGAAGCTCCTAGCTTTTAGTTAAAAATATAGCATTTAATTTATATTATGGAGCCTGAAATCACTTTACTATTTAGCTGAATATTAATCCTGGCAGATTTACACACAAAGCAAGGACAGATTGTTCTTCATTAAGCTATTTCTACGGGAAAAAACTTCCTTTCATTATGCCACGTGGAATTTATGAGCACAACTTCCAGGCATCTACGCTGACTGTTATAGACGCTCTGCAAACATGGGAGCTGAGAACACAGAGACTCCTGGAGGAACATTATTGGAGTCTAACCAAAGACTTAATAACGATTCTGACCTGCCTATCTGAGCCACAAAGAGAGGAGCCTGAGAGTTCAGATCCGGTACTAATCGGAGGAAACAGTGGCGCAGAAAAGGACTTGGCACTATGGAGAATGGAGGATCAGCCAAGATCAGCTCCGCTGTATCTAACAGACAGCGAATTTGGCCGGTTCACAGAGACTTCCTCACTTGCTACCTCCGTAACCCACTCTCGCACCCAAGCACTGGAGGAAGGGTCTGACTTAGGGAGATGGGGTAGGCAGAAGGAACTGAGTGATCCGATTTCATGCATGGATGTCAGGAGGTCATTTTATCTACCTTGTGGTTCGTTACTGAAGTCAATCAGCACCTGCCGGTTAGAGAAAAGGCCGGTCCTTCCACTAAGAGCCCAGATGACCCTCTCCGGAACAGATGGCCTTACTTGTCATGCGAGCCATGCTGCATATGCTGTCGGTAGGAAAGTAGGTCCTGCATTTCCCGCTGTACCCTTCCTTAGACCATCAGCTACAGAGCTGCCCCAACTCAGAATTGGAGTCAGCTGACTTTCTAACACTCTTGACCGGCCTCCTGTATGACTCCGGGGATTACTGCCCTTTCCTTAACCTGCCTGGATTCACATTGGGAGACCCTTGGCCATGGGTTACTAGATGATGGATATCGTTGATGATGGCCTTTGGGCCTGAAGTATGTGAACTCATGGCCTTGGACCTTACTATATTCACCTTAAGTTATGTTAGCTACATGACAGTTGTTCCTCTAGTCAGTTGTTTCAAATTAATCCTCCCTAGCAATGTATAGATTCATGGAGCCTAGTCTTACTATATATCTATAACAGTTTTGCATTTGTCATGCTAGTTTTTGCTACTCATCATTGCAACTTATCTCATGTTATGGGCAAATATGTTTTCAGCATTCCTGGATATTTCTTATGAGACTCATAATGCATAAGTTATGTTTGTCACTATTATTGCTGTTATATTAGCTCCTAGCTTTATTGTATGTTAGTGCTAAACTTACTACAATCCACCCTAATTATTATTAGATATATTATGTCTTCACTTGCGTTCATAAGTGGCAAACCTTCTGACTTAGTTTCCTTTTTGTGACCATACATGTTGAGCCTGTCAGAACACCATACGGGATTATAAGATATAAAATGTTTTAAGCTATATGTTCACAATTTTAAGTTGAATAAGATATATATTGCAGCTCTATAACAATCCAGTGTAAAATATTGTCTTTTCAACTTAAGGAATAATTTGGCCATATGCCTACGATAGTCTTAAATATTGTATATTTGTAAATCTTATTTTTATGCTGTAATGTTTCACTTTTTATATTACCTTCCAAAGTTAAGATGGGATGGATTCTATATAGATACTTATCTTTATATGTACAGGTACAAACAATAAGCTCATTCTGATTATTATTAAAGGTGACACATACCATTTAAAGTACTATGGGTAATAAAAGCAATACTTTGAGCGGATGCAACTTAGTTATCCCTTTGAACCCTCCAGGGATCACATCAGTAAGCTTCCTGCTTCTGCTGTCATAATTCCCTACAGGCGAACTTATTATACAGTACTAACTCAGATATTAGATAGTTAGATACTATGTAGGTTTTTATCGCTTCTTTTTAGCCTAGCTTAAACTCTACTCTTCATGAAGCTATGACCCATATAGATATTATGTGACATTTATAAATCTATTCTCTATATCAGTCTGCAGCTGGAAAAAGTATCTGAACAGAATTATATTCCCTTGGCACTAGACTAGGATTATAGTTAAATATATTTTGAATACCATCATACGAACTCCTGTTACAATTTAATCACTATACTAGATCCCCTAGCCTTACATGGCTTGTCTTTTGAGTACTCCTGTAGCCCCCAGTAGAGAATTAAGCATTACAACTTCTCCCTTCTATCTATGTAAGAGACTAGCAAACAGTTCCTACTTCCATTCCTCATTGTCTGAAATATAGTTATCTTGAAATTTGTTCCCTTGTCCCCGCTATATCTTTAGTGCTTGGCTTAGTGTCCTGGCTGGATGCATGACGCATACATCTAGTTAGTTCCAACATATCTTGCTAACAGACATGAATCAGTTTTCTTATAGTAAATATCCTGTTGCTACCCTAAATGTTTAAACCTATCTTTGATGTTGAGTTTGTTTGTTCTTGTTTGAAAAGCATGCTACTTAAATATCTCCAAACAATACTTTTCAGTTCGAGAGCCGGCATTGGCTCTACTGAGGTCTCTTAATACATGTTATAAAGGTCACTGCTGGGCTGTGTTAACTGGGAAAGCACAGTTAATGACCTTAGTTCGGATATAAAGTTCGGATATATATGTAGTAACTAACAGAATACATGGTGATGGAGACATCTGACTATGCGAGGGCCTTATTTGTCTCTGTTTTTCATATACTTAGTTAACCTCCCCTGTTTGTATCCTTCTTAGGAAATTTCCCTTATTTTTACATACCCCAGCTTAAATTTATGCACGATGTGATTAGAGGATAGTTATATTTCATAGTACATAGTAAAGATTTGTGTTCTCAGGATATTTTTGAATCTGACATACTAACTGGCTCCGCCCTCCATCCCCCCTATTCTATTTTGAGCGGCTCTCGCCCGCTGTATCCCCCTTCCCCATAAAAATATAGAGCTACCTCCTCCCTAGCCTTACCCTTATCTGAATAGATACCTTACTCTTCTTCCTATATAGCTAGGAGAGGACCATTCTTCTTTATATTACGTTGATAATACTCTATAACAAAACTGAAGTCTCTCTATGAGATAGCCCACATGTTATAATAATGCTTGTGATATTGGAATGTATTACTTTGCTCATTATGCTGTGTATACATTGATCTGTAAACGTTTTGGGGCATACCCTATTTCCTGTATTTGTTTATGACTTCAATAAAAATCATTTAAAAAAAAAAAAAAAAAAAAAAAAAACACTAAATAAATGCTACATAGAATGATGCATTTAAAGAAAAAGATTAGTCTGTCAATCACATGTAGATGTATTTTTTTAAAGTTTCATTAGCTGTTTAAATATTGACAAAATAAGTGTAAAGTTTTAGGTCCTAATGGAGATTGATGCCCTGTGTTTCTGGCGAGCCTTCTAAAGACCGCTGCTCCATAACCTGTCCGCCTGCTCTGAGGCGGCGGACAGAAATCAACCCGATCAAATACGATCGGGTTGATTGACCCCCCTGCTAGCGGCCAATTGGCTGAGAATCTGCAGGGGGCGGTATTGCACCACAAGAACTGCTGGTTCAATGATAAATGCCGACAGCATATGCTGTTAGCATTTATCGATGTGCGGCGGGCATGGTTTGCTATAGCGGATCATGTCTGTCCGTAATAAATAGGGGCCCATGTGTCTATTAAACAATGGGAGCTGCCATGTTGTAACTTAGGCTACCTTCTCTGCTGTGGCCAATTAGGGACAGTTATAAATAGGTCACTAGAGTGTGCAGTCAAAAGCTGTTTGGAATATAACAATGTTCTTCACTTCCATTTCTAACAGGAACTGAAAAGCTCACAATTTCAGAATGGAATTACAGGAAAAGGGGACAAAATCAATCAATTGAATTAATTGAATTAAAAAACAGACTCATATGTAGAGGTTATGATGCCACCAAATTAGAAAAATGTCGCAGAGAAATTAGGACTTCAACCTAAACCAAGACAAAATTGGCACTATAAGACAAAAAAACAAAGATTTCAAAAATGCAATAGTATTCACAACTAAATATTCCCGACAATTCCCAGAAATTGTTAAAATTTAAAAAAAAACATCTTCATCTACTCTGTGGTGACGACATTCTGAAACCATTCATTGATTAAAGCAAATTTGTCCATAAAAAATCAAGAACACTTGCTCAAAGATTATCACCTAGAATGGTGCAAAATAATAATATTCCTAAGCACACATGGTTAGCCAAAAAGGGTAACTTTAGATGTGGGAGCAGAAACTGCAACAAGTGCACACATGTACATTTGGGTACCACCTTTACCTGTAGCACTAATTCTAGAAGCTTTAATATAGACTTCTATGCAAATTGCAGCACCACCTTTGTTGTGTATTTAATCACCTGCAACTTATGCCAGTGCCAATACATAGGTCACACCTCTAGACAGATAACAACTAGATTTGGAGAGCATGCACGTGATGTTAAAAATGATGTTAAAGAATCAGCAGTGGCCAACCATTTTAATAGTGAACATTTCACCAACATAGCTGATATATCTATTCAGGTTATTGATATAGCTCTAATGCCCCCTAGGGGAGGGAACAAATACAAAATTCTTGAGAAAAAAGAGCTCTATTGGATCCTTAAATTAAAAACATGTAGCCCATTGGGCATGAATAGTGAGTGTGATATAACTGATTTTATTGACACATAATTCATATCTTGTATCCTCTGGGGTCCATCAATATTAAGATGTTTTAATCATCCTGCCCTCTCTTTTTTTAAAGATTTGTAATATTTGTATATAAATATACAGGGCCGGCGTTTTGTAATAGGCAGCTTAGGCTGCCGCCTTAGGTCGCATCAGCAGGGGGGGCGCTCAGCTGAGCAGTCAAACTGCTGCTACCCTATCTACGACAAAAAAATAATTAAAAGTATTTTTTTTTTAAATTTGATCCATGCATCCGAGTCCCACCCCCACCCCGGGCCCCCGCCGCGAGTCGCGACATAAATAATGACATTGGCATATACATATAATTGATCATAATAACAGACAGTAGTTAAATGGTCAGACTGTCTGTGAGTAGCTCTCAGCTCAGTGGAGGGAGGACTGCTGGGGTACCGTGTGATGATGAGGGAGGCGGAGCTGACTTGCCAGTTGCCTAAGTTGCGCAGCACCTGCCACTGAGTGGCTGACTCTAGTCTGACTGACTGGCTGCCGGTCCAATCTGGTGATGATATGTCACATCACATCACTCTCTGACTGAGTGAGAGGGAACGTGACACAGGCAGCCAGCCAAGTACGTGAGGAGGCGTGTGACTGAGGAGCCCGCTGCCCAGGTCATCACCAGAACAGAAGAACCCGATGAACAGGTCCAGCCCAGGCAGAAGACGAGTCGAGAGAGAGAGAGGAGTAGGCAGAAGTATGTGGGCAGTCAGTGTCTGTGTCTGAGGATGCCGGTGAGTGACTGTGTCGTTCTATGGTTTGACTCAGATCGGTCATCCATGTGATGATCTCCATTTGAGGGTGGCCGCTGCAGCCAGGGCAGTGTCTGCTGACTGCTGAGCCTGAACTAAACCTGCTGATTTTGTGCAGAGTTTAGTCAGGGACAGGTCAGGAGATCCAGGGCCGGCGTTTTGTAATAGGCAGCTTAGGCTGCCGCCTTAGAGCGCATCAGCAGGGGGGCGCTCAGCTGAGCAGTTGGACTGCTGCTACCCTATCTATGACAAAAAAAATAATTAAAAGTATTTTTTTTTTAATTTGATCCATGCATCCGAGTCCCACCCCCACCCCGAGCCCCTGCCGCGAGTCGCGACATAAATAATGACATTGGCATATACATATAATTGATCATAATAACAGACAGTAGTTAAACGGTCAGACTGTCTGTGAGTAGCTCTCAGCTCAGTGGAGGGAGGACTGCTGGGGTACCGTGTGATGATGAGGGAGGCGGAGCTGACTTGCCAGTTGCCTAAGTTGCGCAGCACCTGCCACTGAGTGGCTGACTCTAGTCTGACTGACTGGCTGCCGGTCCAATCTGGTGATGATATGTCACATCACGTCACTCTCTGACTGAGTGAGAGGGAACGTGACACAGGCAGCCAGCCACGTGAGAAGGCGTGTGACTGAGGAGCCCGCTGCCCAGGTCATCACCAGAACAGAAGAACCCGATGACCAGGTCCAGCCCAGGCAGAAGACGAGTCGAGAGAGAGAGAGGAGTAGGCAGAAGTCTGTGGGCAGCCAGTGTCTGTGTCTGAGGATGCCGGTGAGTGACTGTGTCGTTCTATGGTTTGACTCAGATCGGTCATCCATGTGATGATCTCCATTTGAGGGTGGCCGCTGCAGCAAGGGCAGTGTCTGCTGACTGCTGAGCCTGAACTAAACTTGCTGATTTTGTGCAGAGTTTAGTCAGGGACAGGTCAGGAGATCTGTGTGCACACTGTTAGCACAGAATAGCAGCTGAGCTACACTGCAAACAAAAAAAACAAACAACTAAAATGCTGCCAGGTTTTAAACTCCTGTGTCCAGTCCAGCATGCAGTAACTGCTCTTAGTGTTTCAAGTTGAAACACAGAGAGCAGTTGCTGCATGCTGCTGGACACAGGAATTTTAAAGCTGCGTTCAATGTCTGTGATCACTGAAGCAGGTCTGTTCAGTCCAGACACAGATCGTCAATCAGGGACCTGTCTGTTTAAACTACGGCATCGGAACATGATTGCTTGCAGCCTGGCTGCAGAAAGTAAGTTGTACCATAACAATCTAAAGTAACATGGTCCTAGTGCCTAAGTGCCCTTATCTAAATGTGTTTATTAATGTGCCTTTGTGTGTGTGTGTATGTGTGTGTCTAAATGTGTGTGTAAATGTGTGTGTAAATATGTGTGTAAATGTCAAAATGTGTGTGTATGCGTGTAAATATGTGTGTTTGTGTAAATATGTGTGCGTGTGTGTGTGTAAATATGTGTGTAAATGTGTGTGTGTATCTGTGCAAGTGTGTAAATGTGTGTGTAAATGTGTGTGTTTGTGTAAATGTGTGTCTGTGTAAGTGTGTAAATATGTGTGTAAATGTGTTTGTAAATATGTGTGCGTGTGTGTGTGTAAATATGTGTGTAAATGTGTGTGTTTGTGTGTCTGTGTGTGTAAATGTGTGTGTAAATGTGTGTGTTTGTGTAAATGTGTGTCTGTGTAAGTGTGTAAATATGTGTGTAAATGTGTGTCTGTGTAAGTGTGTAAATGTGTGTGTAAATATGTGTGGCTGAGAATTTTCACCCACAACAGTAATCCATAACTTTCCTTCTTTTGTGGGGACATTAACTTTTTCAATGTAAAATTTCTCTACTTCCCTAGTGCTACAAATCACACACACACACACACACACACATATATATATATATATATATATATATATATATATATATATATATATATATATATATATTTATATATATATATATACACATACATACACACACACACACACACACACACACTGTGTGTGTGTGTATATATATATATATATATATATATATTTATATATACACACACACACACACACTGTGTGTGTGTGTATATATATATATATATATGTGTGTGTGTGTATGTGTGTATACACAGTGTGTGTGTATATATATATATATATATATCTATATATATATATATATATATATATACACTGTATGTAATAAGCAAGCGCTACCCAGGTGCTGAAACAAAAATGGGCCAGCTCCTTAGCTTGCATTCCAGCTTTTTAAATACAGATACCAGGAGAATGAAGAAAAAATAATAACAGGATTTACTTTTAAAGTTCCTTAAAATGTCATGCTCTAAAAAACTTGGATTCAATATCCCTTTAACTAGCAATAGCATGGTATGTAATCGGGGGGGGGGGGGGCAAAATGTATCCTCGCCTGTGTGGCCAAAAATCCTAGCACCGGCCCTGTAAATATATTAGACATGTGCGTTTGGTTTTGTTCTGAATCGAAATTTGGACGAATTCTGCAAATTTGGAGATTCGAATCTATTCGAATGTCTGAATTACCCTAGCAACAAAACTAAGCTAATCTGGATGCATTTGTAACAAATATATCTGAATTAGTTAAATTCAATCCAACTCAATACAATTCAATTCAATACAATTCCATTGAATTCAATTCAATACAATTATATACAATTCAATAAAATGCAATTCAGTTAAATACAATTACAGTTGTGCTCATAAGTTTACATACCCTGGCAGAAAACCAACTAAAATTTCAGCCACAACTGCCAGGAAAATTTTTGGGATGCAAAGACAAACCCAGAAATAATAGGTGAAATACAGGACATGTGGTGTGGCTGTTTCAAAATGCACAATAAATGCCACAAAGTATCCCGCTTACAATACACCAAACAGCACAGAGACAAGCCTCAACCTTCTGGCACAAAGTCATTTGGAGTGATGAGACCAAAATTGAGCTTTTTGGCCACAACCATAAACACTACATTTGGAGAGGAGTCAACAAGGCCTATGATCAAAGCTACACCATTCCTACTGTGAAATACTGAGGTGGATCGCTGATGTTTTGGGGATGTGTGAGCTACAAAGGCACAGGGAATTTGGTCAGAATTGATGTCAATATGAATGCAGTATGTTATCAAACAGAACGCCTCATTTTCCACTTCTTGATTAGAGTTTGAACACTGCTGATTTGCATTCTCAATTCCTTGAATTTCTTTTTATATCCCTTTCCAGTTTTATACAGATCAACTACCTTTTTCCCACAGATCCTTTGACAATTCTTTTTCTTTCCCAATGACTCAGAATCCAGAATCGTCAGTGCAGCACTGGATGAAAGATGCAAGGGTCTGATGCAAATTTAGGGGTTAATACGTTTATGTAGGTGTCGGCGATGTCGGAGGCAGCAGGTTAGGGGTGTTTAGACGTGGGGTTTATGTTAGGGTGTTAGGTTTAAACGTAAACTATTTTTCCCATAGACATCAATGGGAATGCGTTACGGAGATTTTTATTCCGCGATCGCAGGTGTTAGTTTTTTTCTAACATTTTCTCCCCATTGATGTATTTTGGGAAAGTGTGCACGAGCAACTTTTTCAAAACTCGTAATGGCAGCTATATGGAGGGGGAAAATAACGCAACTTTTGTTGCGTTCGTTTCGCACCCTCTATAGTGCAAAACTTGTAATCTAGGTGTAAGTTAGTTTTCAGCTTGATCATGTATTAAGATTGTATCTTATTATGTAAGAGGTTTTGTAGTTCTGATTTCTTATTTTTTGTGTCCTTCCTTAGTATTCCTATTTCCGGCACATTAAGGTTTTTTTTTATGTGCACCATGAGTGGTTAATGTGTAATTGGTCGGGGTATTTATAGGATAGGAATTAGGTATAGAACATGTCTATGAGTAAGCGTCTGTAGGGGGCGCGAAACATGTTAGATGGATGTCTGTATGTTTTGTTTTTTGTTTGTGCCTTATTTTTCTGACCAAGTCTTTTTTTATTTTTTTATTGTAGCATTTTTTATTTAATGACCATTCAAGAGAACTAGCAATTTAATTTACTCCTTCAGTAAATTTTTTGTGATTGTGTAGTGACCCCTAGTGGGAATGAAACATATTAAGGGCTGTGGCCTGGCAAGGATAGGAATGTAAAGAGAAGATGGAGCTGCAACAATGTTGCAGCTTAAGGGGAGTGACTAACCTTAGGGTTTAAGAACTGATGTTCTGGAAGGTTCTGCCTCTTTCCTCCAGTTTTCTGTTAGAAGTTGGAGTTGTCTGAGTTGCTGTCATCATGAATCGTGCCAGGCGAGTATCTGTTCCCCCCAAGAGGTTCAGGGATGGGTCCCCAGGTGGTAGTAGGGCTCCTGCAAAGGAGAAAAGAGTGAATACTGTGGAGAATCCCCTTCCCTTGCAGGAGGACATGATCCCATGTGGGCAGGGTTCTAAGGCCCCCTCTCTAGCTCCCCCAGGCTCTCCATCTTTGTATGAGGATGCAGAGTCGAGTGGTGGAGAGACTGAGGTGGGGGAGGCAGTGGTCGGGTAGGAGGAGAGAGAGTTTGAGCAGGCCTCGGGCCCTGGGCCTAGTGGTGCAGGGCTGGAGGCCTCTCAGGTATCCCCTATGGTGAGCAGTGCTTTGGTGCAGGGTATGCAGGCCTTGCCAGCTGAGACAGCAGCAGGGGTTATGTCCCTCCTGCAGGCCTTGGTGACGGCAGTTGCGCCTGGGGGTTCGACAGGCTCTGGGCCCGTTTGTGGGCCTAGTGTAGGAGTAGGCCCCCGGGCCTAGTTCTGGGCCTGTAGGGCCTGGGGCTGGGACCTCTTTTGGGCCTGGTGTATTGGTGGGGTCCGGTGAGCATGCCCCTTATTCTGGGCCTGGGTCGGGGCCTATGGGGCCTGGGCTCATGCCCGGATTGGAGTCAGGATGGCAGGCGGGGGCTAGCATGGGTCCCGGTGCAGGGCAGGGTCGGCCTAGTGCCGGTTCTCACCTGGCCCCGGTACTGGAGCATGGAGGCGGTTCGGTTGGGCCTTCGGGCCTGGCTGGGCGGCTGGAGCCGGGTAGGCCTATTGCCAGTAGCAGCCCATACGAGGTGGCTTCGGGTGTAGGCCTCCCGGTTGCTGCGCGAGTGAGTATCGTGCGTTGTGGCCCCGCCCCTTCCGGTGACGCACTTCCGGTGCGGCAACCGGAACCGGAAACGCCCCTGCGAGGCCGTGGCAGTGACCGCGGTCGCAGGGGGAGGCAGGCAGCAAGCAGGAGCGGGTCCTCACACGGTACCCGGACAGGTAGGTCGGGGGTACCGGGGCCGAGGACCGGCCCTGCTGGTGGTGTTGGGGGCACTATGTTGGGTCCGGTGTATGATGGGCCCAGCGTCCAGCAGCAGGGGCAAGTGTGTGGAGTGCCTGGAAGTGCAACACAGGGAAACGTAATGCCAGTTGGTAGGGGGCTAAGTGTGTTACAGCAACAGGGACAATGGAGTGGAGTGCCTGGAAGTGCAACACAGGTGAATGTGATGCAAGCTGGGAGAGGGCAAGGTGTGCATGGCATGCAGCAGCAGGGGCATTTAGTGTTTGGTGAGAGTGCTGCTGGGCAAGTGTCTGGGGGAGGCATACAAGAGAGGGCTTTTCCTGATAGAAGAGGGCCAGGTGTGCAAGGTCCCAGTGTGAGTCACCGGGTTCCTGTGGGGGCCGGTGTGGGTGTGAATGTGGGGTCTCCAGGGCAGCTTGGGGGTCCTCGAGAGCAGGTGGTGCAGCCAGCAGGGCAGCAATCTATCCCACCAGTGCTGATGCAGTTATTGCAGCCGCTACTGAACGCATGGGGTACGTTAGGAGAGCAGGAAGCAAGCGGGGGTATGCAAGTAGCTGGAGGTGTGAATGCAGGTGGGGCAGTGTTCCAAGGCCCTGGTACTCCCAACGTTTCTGCTGTTTTACAGGTTCCAGTAGCAAGTTGTCGTGTGGAGGATTCCAGAACAGCCAGGTCCCTTTTGCTGGCCCAGACGAATAGAGAAGCAGCCGGGATGTCTGAGGCGGTACCCTCTACGTCGACTGGCAGATCAGCCCCGTTGGGCGGAGCAGCTGGGACTTCTGGAGCAGGTGAGATAACCACACTTACACTGGGGGGAGGTGGTTCTGATACATCTCCAGATGCAGGGTCAGATAGTGATCAGTCTTTGGAGTTGGAGGGAAAGGACAAGCGTAGGATGTTCAGGCTGCTGAACAGGATAGTGTCTAGCCAGGGTATGCAGGCAGTGAGACAGGCAGGGGCGCTTAGGCAGGGGGAGCAGGGAACCTCCCTGGTGCCATTGGGGGAGCAAGTATGCATCCCTCAGGGCAGCGTAGGGCGTAAAGCGGCATTGTTCGGGGATACTTCCGCGTGTCAGGTGCACTGTCTTTATGGGCATCTGAAAGCTAAGACCGTGCAGCGAATACAGGCAGGCATGTTTGTTAATGTGTTCGAACTGTCGGTCGAGGCTCAGAGACAGAAGGAGAGGAGTAAAGATGGTTCTGGCCCAAAGAAGTTTAAGCGCCCAGATACGTACTTGGAATGGCATCGCTGTTTCCGAGTTCTGGGTGCTTGCTACTTGGAGAAGCACCCTGATCAGATGCAGGCAGTCATTAAATACATGGATACGATTGACTGGATCTGTCGGAGGTATAAGGAGGGGGCGTGGCGCGACTACGATGACAAGTATCGTAGAAAAATTGTGGGCAACCCCCTTTTTGAATTTCGGTACCACCGATATGCACCTGTGGGCGAGACTGGGGGCAGAGAGGTCTACCTCCCCCCAGGCTCGCTGGCAGGGGTGCAGAGGTCCTTTGCTAAGGTCCGGCGCAAGGGGCGCGAGTGTTGGAAGTTTCAGGACCAGCAGTGCGACAGGGGCACAGCGTTCTCCTTTCGTCACGTCTGCAAGTTCTGCGGTGGGGGTCACCTGGGTTGTGAGTGTAAACGGTGGGACCTCGGGGCAGACAGAGGGCAGGCTAAGGGAGGAGCTGGGGCAAAGAGCGCCCACCCCGCTGAGGGTGGACGTTCTTGAGCTTTGGTTGCAGTTATACCCTGACCGCCAGGCAGCAAGGGTGCTGCTGGTGGGGTTACAGGAGGGGTTTTGGATTCCCATCACGACTTACGTGAGGGGGTCGGCGACCCACCGCAATTTGAAGTCGGTTAAGGAGTATCCAGATGTGATGAGGGAGAAGCTTATAAAGGAAGTGCGTCTTGGTAGAATGGTGGGCCCCTTTGCGGAGTTACCAATCGTTGATTTGGTGGTGTCTCCCTTGGGGGTGGTACCCAAGAAAGAGCGAGGCAAGTTTCGGCTGATTCAGCACCTTTCCTACCCGGCTGGGGCGTCGGTTAATGATGCCATTGATCCCGAACTGGCTTCAGTGCACTACCAGTCGTTTGACCGGGCACTTGAGGTGGTTTTGCGGGCTGGAAAGGGGGCTGAATTGGCAAAAGTCGACATTGAGTCTGCATTTCGACTGCTGCCATTGCACCCATGTCCTTTAGGTTAATGGGGTGCAAACTGCAAGGGGAATATTTCGTGGACAGATGTTTGCCCATGGGATGTTCTCTGTCGTGCGCATTGTTCGAGATGTTCAGTTCCTTTCTGCACTGGGCGGTGGTCACGGTGGTAGAGGATGATGCGGTAGCGCATTATCTGGATGATTTCCTCCTAGTGGGGTCACCAGGCTCGGGGAGTTGCGCCAGACTGATGGGTATTATGCGTCTCATGATGGCCAAATTTGGGGTTCCACTTGCCGAGGATAAGACGCAGGGGCCGTGTACGCGCCTTACGTATATCGGCATAGAAATTGACATGGAGGCCGCGCTGTGTCGCCTGCCGAGTGACAAGGTCCTCAAGCTCCTGGAAGCGGTTAGGTTGGCTGCTGCGGGAGAATGGTTGCGCATAAAAGAGCTGCAGTCATTATTGGGGATGTTGAACTTTGCTTGTAGGGTCATACCCATGGGCAGGGTTTTCAACAGGAGGATGGAGGGTTGCCTGGGGCCAGCAAGGACTTTCCTACCCGGCTGGGGTGTCGGTTAATGATGCCATTGATCCCGAACTGGCTTCAGTGCACTACCAGTCGTTTGACCGGGCACTTGAGGTGGTTTTGCGGGCTGGAAAGGGGGCTGAATTGGCAAAAGTCGACATCGAGTCTGCATTTCGACTGCTGCCATTGCACCCCACGTCCTTTCGGTTAATGGGGTGCAAACTGCAAGGGGAATATTTCGTGGACAGATGTTTGCCCATGGGATGTTCTCTGTCGTGCCATACCCATGGGCAGGGTTTTCAACAGGAGGATGGAAGGTTGCCTGGGCCAGCAAGGACTGGCAAGGTCTGGATTTCCAGAGATATTGTGGAAGATCTGCAGGTCTGGGATTGGTTCCTGACAGACTTCAATGGGGTCCGGCTGTGGCCTAAGCAGTGGGTCACCAGTCAAGAGCTGAAGCTCTTTACTGACGCGGCTAGGGCGTCTGGCTTCGAGGCTTTTTTTGAGGGCGAGTGGTGCGCGGGGCCTTGGCTGGTGGAATGGCACGAGAAGGGACCTACGCGTAACCTGACGTTGCTCGAGTTGTTTCCTATCGTGGTGGCGGTAGAATTATGGGCCGATCGCTTCAAGGATAGTCACGTTCTGGACTGATAACCTGCGCGTTGTGCATGCCGTTAATAACCTGTTGGCGGCCTCCCCAATGGTAGTGCGGTATTTGCGCGTTTTGGTATTGCGTTGCCTCCGCAGCAATATCCAATTCTCGGCACGGCATGTGCCGGGAGTGGATAATGTGGTGGCTGAGGCTTTATCGTGCTTCCAGTGGGATCAGTTTAGGAAGCTAGTGCCAGAAGCTGCAGCAGTTGGGCTGACTTGTCCCCCTTCTCTCTGGCAGCTGGCGGATCTGGGGGAGCCATTTTGTCATTAGTGGGTGCGGCGCTAGCCCCGGCAACTTGGGCGGCCTTCATGTCATACTGGAGAGCCTGGGATGAATTCTGCGGGAACCGGCAGGTTTCTGTACGGGATGGGTCTCAGGTAATGTTGTTGGAATGGTTAGCCATGCTCAAAAGGCAGAGGGAGCGCAAAGCGGCTGTGCAGGCACGTTTGGCAGCCCTTACTTACTTTTATAAGCTTGCAGGTGGTCCTGACCCGGCAGGGTCATTTCTTGTGAAACAGATAGCGCGAGGTTGGGGTCGCACTGAGATTAGAATTCCAGACTTGCGGGAACCAATAACTGGCGAGAGGCTAGAGCGGTTGTTGGTTGGACTGGTGGGGGTGTGCTCTTCCCCCTATGAGGTCACGCTGTTTAAAGCAGCATTTGTGCTGGCTTTTGTGGGAGCATTGCGTGTGAGCGAGCTGGTAGCACCGGCAGCTAGGATCTCAGGTAAAGGTGTTCTGCTTCAGCACGTTAAGGTGTATGAGTCGGCAGTTCTACTGTTTGTTCCCCAGTCTAAAACGGACCAGGAGGGTAAGGGTGCTTGGATGACACTGACTGGGAAAGGCGGTGGTGTAGCCTGTCCAGTACGGGTGTTGTCTGAGTTCTTAGGGGTGCGTCCCGCAGGCGGAATACAATTATTGGTACATGAGGACGGGTCATCGCTGTCGGTCTACCAGTTTAAGAAGGTGTTGAAAACAGTGGCAGACAGCATAGGCATCAAGCCAGATAGTATAGGGATGCATTCTTTTAGGATTGGTGCAGCCACGTCCGCAGCGGCAGAGGGGCAGACAGCAGCTGACATTAAGCGGCTAGGCCGGTGGCGCTCGAATAGATATAGGCTGTACGTTAGGCCATTACAGCAATAGTTGCAAGGATGGGGCAATTTGGGGCTAGCAAGTTAATGTTCTGTGGTAGGTTGCTGCTGCGGTTTGAGTTTAGTAAGTTTATTGTTTGTTTTAGGTTCTGCAGCTGCTGTTCGAGTTTGGATTGTGGGACATTCTTATGTCCATTGGGCGGCAATTCGGGCTGCCGCTTCAGTTGGGGGGCAACAATTGCGTTTCTCTACGGCCAGGGCGTCTCTTAGATGGTTAGGCAGGAGAGGCATGCACTGGCGTGAGCTCCCGATGCTTTTGCAGGATGCGCAGCGTCGCTGGGGTAGACCCCAGATAATCGTGTTGCACCTGGGGGGGAATGATGTTGGTGAGATTCCGGTGTTGGATCTCATCAAGATCATGCAAGCAGACATTGCGTGGCTGCGTGCCTAATCCCCGGGTGGTCCAATATGGCGGCCAGGCTGCATTGGAGGCACCTAGGTTCGTTGGGTGCCGGTTATAGGATTAGGAAAAAGATCAATAGAGAAGTGGGGAAGACGGTTTGTGGGTCGCAAGGGTTTTTGGTCAAGCACCTGAATTTGACGGCCGATCAGAAGGCGTTGTATCGCCCTGATGGAGTGCATTTCTCTGATGTGGGCCTGGACCTATTTTTAGGTAATTTAAGAGAGGTGTGGCGGCAAGAGTCTCTTGTTGATAGGGTGGCGAGAGGTAGTGGCCTAAATTTGAAGCCTTGGGATGGAGTGATTGGTCAGGCTGGAGGAAAGGCGACGTCACTAGGGCTGGGCCTAGGGTGCCTTTTCCTCGCAGGTAGGCAGACCGAAAATCATCCTAACCCCCTTGGGTAACACCTGATGGGGCGGAGTCATCCGGTGGACTCCGCCATATCCCGAATTATATTAGGCTGCTACCTCCCAAAGTAGGAGTTATGGATAGGGACTCATGCGTGCCGGCATATTTACATATGCTGCTGGTTACTAAGTGTTTGACTAAATGCGACCTGCGGGTCTTCCTCCCAACCTGGTGTTGTGTCTTTATTTCAGGGGAAAGAGGGGAGCAATAAAGTTGGTTAGGTGCGTATCACTTTACTGTTATCCTGAAGTAGGTCATTCAGTCCTTATGCTTTTTCTTTTGCTGTTGGCATTTTTTTTTTAATTTTAAACATATTTTATTTGAGGTTGCAAAAGAGATACAGGCAAAAGTAAAAAAAAACATCATAGTTTCAATGACATAGGAGAATTACTGTACCATTTACATGTTGAATGACAAATTAAGTAGACAATTAATGGCCCAGTCATGCAAATAGAAGTTAACCTCTAAATGTTCAATGACTAATTAAATATAACCTTACAACATAATAGAAAGTCAGAAACAATAATTTCCCTTACTGAAATAAAGAAGTCTCTCTTGTACCTCCTGGGATAGAAATTGAATCAGGGTAGGGAATTTTAGGGGAAAAGAAATAAAAAAAACAAAATGGGTCACTTTTGAACCCCAATTGGAGATTGTAAATTTAATACATAATGAGAACATTTGAATGAATACAAAATAATTTGCAGTGTACTCAATAATAAGGTAGGGAGAGAGAACTTTCAAAGGGTCTGTCATCTATGTATGGGTATGTTATGCAGCTGCAATATTTAAGTGCTCAGCCCAATATATAATGTTAACACAGCTATGGATGGAGTTAGAGGCAAGGACCCACACTGTCGGCTAGATTAACGGCTAGATTTAGAGTTGGGCGGTAGCCGTCAAAACCAGCGTTAGAGGCTCCTAACGCTGGTTTTTACCGCCCTCTGGTATTTGGAGTCAGTCAGGAAAGGGTCTAACGCTCACTTTGCAGCCGCAACTTTTCCATACCGCAGATCCCCCTACGCCATTTGCGTATCCTATCTTTTCAATGGGATCTTTCTAACGCCGGTATTTAGAGTCGTGGCTGAAGTGAGCGTTAGAAATCTAACGACAAAACTCCAGCCGCAGAAAAAAGTCAGTAGTTAAGAGCTTTCTGGGCTAACGCCGGTTTATAAAGCTCTTAACTACTGTGCTCTAAAGTACACTAACACCCATAAACTACCTATGTACCCCTAAACCGAGGCCCCCCACACCACCGCCACCCTATTAAATTTTTTTAACCCTTAATCTGCCGCTCCGCACACCGCCGCCAGCTACATTATCCCTATGTACCCCTAATCTGCAGCCCCTAACATCCCCGACACCTACATAATATTTATTAACCCCTAATCTGACCCCCCTCAATGTCGCCGCTACCTTACCTACACTTATTAACCCCTAATCTGCCGACCGAACCGCACCGCTACTATAATAAATGTATTAACCCCTAATCCGCCTCACTCCCGCCTCAATAACCCTATAATAAAAAGTATTAACCCCTAATCTGCCCTCCCTAACATCGCCGACACCTAACTTCAAACATTAACCCCTAATCTGCCGACCGGAGCTCACCGCTATTCTAATATATTTTTTAACCCCTAAAGCTAAGTCTAACCCTAACACTAACACCCCCTAAGTTAAATATAATTTTTATCTAACGAAATAAATTAACTATTATTAAATAAATTAATCCTATTTAAAACTAAATACTTACCTGTAAAATAAACCCTAATATAGCTACAATATAAATTATAATTATATTGTAGCTATTTTAGGATTAATATTTATTTTACAGGCAACTTTGTATTTATTTTAACCAGGTACAATAGCTATTAAATAGTTCATAACTATTTAATAGTTACCTAGTTAAAATAATTACAAAATTACCTGTAAAATAAATCCTAACCTAAATTACAATTAAACCTAACACTACACTATCAATAAATTAATTAAATAAAATACCTACAATTATCTACAATTAAACCTAACACTACACTATCAATAAATTAATTAAATACAATACCTACAATTATCTACAATTAAACCTAACACTACACTATCAATAAATTAATTAAATACAATACCTACAAATAAATACAATGAAATAAACTAACTAAAGTACAAACAATAAAAAAGAACTAAGTTACAAAAAATAAAAAAATATTTACAAACATTAGAAAAATATTACAACAATTTTAAACTAATTACACCTACTTTAAGCCCCCTAATAAAATAAAAAAATAAAAAAATGCCCTACCCTATTCTAAATTAAAAAAGTTCAAAGCTCTTTTACCTTACCAGCCCTGAAAAGGGCCCTTTGCGGGGCATGCCCCAAAGAATTCAGCTCTTTTGCCTGTAAAAAAAAAACATGCAATACCCCCCCCAACATTACAACCCACCACCCACATACCCCTAATCTAACCCAAACCCCCTTTAAATAAACCTAACACTAAGCCCCTGAAGATCACCCTACCTTGTCTTCACCTCACCGGGTTCAGCGATCGGTCCAGAAGAGGGTCCGAAGTCTTGATCCAAACGGCGGCTGAAGAACTCCATCATCGGGCTGAAGTCGGAAGTCCATCATCGGGATGAAGTCTTCTATCAAGCCGCATCTTCAATCTTCTTTCTTCCGGAGCGGAGCGGAGCCATCTTCTTCCCAGCCGACGCGGATCCAACCTCTTCAAGCGACGCCTACTCGCCGAATGACGGTTCCTTTAAATTACGTCATCCAAGATGGCGTCCCTCGAATTCCGATTGGCTGATAGGATTCTATCAGCCAATCGGAATTAAGGAAGGAATATTCTGATTGGCTGATGGAATCAGCCAATCAGATTCAAGTTCAATCCAATTGGCTGATCCGATCAGCCAATCAGATTGAGCTCGCATTCTATTGGCTGTTCCGATCAGCCAATAGAATGCGAGCTCAATCTGATTGGCTGATTCCATCAGCCAATCAGAATTTTCCTACCTTAATTGCGATTGGCTGATAGAATCCTATCAGCCAATCGGAATTCAACGGACGCCATCTTGGATGACGTCATTTAAAGGAACCGTCATTCGGCGAGTAGGCGTCGGTAGAAGAGGATTTTCCGCGTTGGCTGGAAGATGATGGCTCCGGAAGAAAGAAGATTGAAGATGCTGCTTCATAGAAGACTTCATCCCGATTATGGACTTTTTCAGCGTCCGCTTGGATCAAGACTTCAGCCCGATGATGGATTTCTTCAGCTGCCGCTTGGATCCAGACTTCAGCCCGAGGATGGACGTCACTCTTCAGCCCCCCGCTTGGGCTTGGATCAAGACATCGGAGGCTCTTCTGGACAGATCGGGACCTGGTGTGGTGAAGACAAGGTAGGGAGATCTTCAGGGGCTTAGTGTTAAGTTTATTTAAGGGGGGTTTGGGTTAGATTAGGGGTATGTGGGTGGTGGGTTGTAATGTTGGGGGGGGGGGTATTGTATGTTTTTTTTTTACAGGCAAAAGAGCTGAATTCTTTGGGGCATGCCCCGCAAAGGGCCCTTTTCAGGGCTGGTAGGGTAAAAGAGCTTTTCTATTTTAATTTTAGAATAGGGTAGGGCATTTTTTTATTTTGGGGGTCTTTGTTATTTTATTAGGGGGCTTAGAGTAGGTGTAATTAGTTTAAAATTGTTGTAATATTTTTCTAATGTTTGTAAATATTTTTTTATTTTTTGTAACTTAGTTCTTTTTTATTTTTTGTACTTTAGTTAGTTTATTTAATTGTATTTATTTGTAGGTATTGTATTTAATTAATTTATTGATAGTGTAGTGTTAGGTTTAATTGTAGATAATTGTAGGCAGTTTATTTAATTTATTTATTGATAGTGTAGTGTTAGGTTTAATTGTAACTTAGGTTAGGATTTATTTTACAGGTAATTTTGTAATTATTTTAACTAGGTAACTATTAAATAGTTCTTAACTATTTAATAGCTATTGTACCTGGTTAAAATAAATACAAAGTTGCCTGTAAAATAAATATTAATCCTAAAATAGCTACAATATAATTATAATTTATATTGTAGCTATATTAGGGTTTATTTTACAGGTAAGTATTTAGATTTAAATAGGAATAATTTATTTATTAAGAGTTCATTTATTTCGTTAGAATAAAATTATATTTAACTTAGGGGGGTGTTAGGGTTAGGGTTAGAATTAGCTTTAGGGGTTAAAAAATTTATTAGAGTAGCGGTGAGCTCCGATCGGCAGATTAGGGGTTAATAATTGAAGTTAGGTGTCGGCGATGTTAGGGAGGGCAGATTAGGGGTTAATACTATTTATTATAGGGTTATTGAGGCGGGAGTGAGGCGGATTAGGGGTTAATAACTTTATTATAGTAGCGGTGCGGTCCGCTCGGCAGATTAGGGGTTAAAAAGTGTAGGCAGGTGGAGGCGACGTTGAGGGGGGCAGATTAGTTGTTAATAAATATAATATAGGGGTCGGCGGTGTTAGGGGCAGCAGATTAGGGGTACATAGCTATAATGTAGCTTGCCGTGGTGTACGGAGCGTCAGATTAGGAGTTAATAATAATATGCAGGAGTCAGCGATAGCAGGGGCGGCAGATTAGGGGTTAATAAGTGTAAGGTTAGGGGTGTTTAGAGTCGGGGATCATGTTAGGGTGTTAGGTGCAGACTTAGGAAGTGTTTCCCCATAGCAAACAATGGGGCTGCGTTAGGAGCTGAACGCTGCTTTTTTGCAGGTGTTAGGTTTTTTTTCAGCTCAAACAGCCCCATTGTTTTCTATGGGGGAATCGTGCACAAGCACGTTTTTGAAGCTGGCCGCGTCCGTAAGCACCGCTGGTATCGAGAGTTGCAGTGGTGTTAAATTGTGCTCTACGCTCCTTTTTTGGAGCCTAACGCAGCCATTCTGTGAACTCTAAATACTAGCAGTATTTAAAAGGTGCGGGGGGAAAAAAGCAGGCGTAGCTAACGCACCCCTTTGGCCGCAGAACTCTAAATCTAGCCGCTAGAGTTGGGCGGTAGCCGTCAAAACCAGCGTTAGAGGCTCCTAACGCTGGTTTTTACCGCCCTCTGGTATTTGGAGTCAGTCAGGAAAGGGTCTTACGCTCACTTTACAGCCGCGACTTTTCCATACCGCAGATCCGCTTACGTCAATTGCGTATCCTATCTTTTCAATGGGATCTTTCTAACGCCGGTATTTAGAGTCGTGGCTGAAGTGAGCGTTAGAAATCTAACGACAAAACTCCAGCCGCAGAAAAAAGTCAGTAGTTAAAAGCTTTCTGGGCTAACGCCGGTTTATAAAGCTCTTAACTACTGTGCTCTAAAGTACACTAACACACATAAACTACCTATGTACCCCTAAACCAAGGTCCCCCCACATCGCCGCCACTGTATTAAAATTTTTTAACCCCTGATCTGCCGACCGCACACCGCTGCCACCTACGTTATCCCTATGAACCCCTAATCTGCTGCCTCTAACACCGCCGACACCTACATAATATTTATTAACCCCTAATCTGCCACCCCCAACGTCGCCGCTACCTACCTACACTTATTAACCCCTAATCTGCCGACCGGACCGCACCGCTATTATAATAAAGTTATTAACCCCTAATCCGCCTCACTCCCGCCTCAATAACCCTATAATAAATAGTATTAACCCCTAATCTGCCCTCCCTAACATCGCCGACACCTAACTTCAAGTATTAACCCCTAATCTGCCGATCGGAGCTCGCCGCTACTCTAATACATTTTTTAACCCCTAAAGCTAATTGTAACCCTAACCCTAACACCCCCCTAAATTAAATATAATTTAAATCTAACAAAATAAATTAACTCTTATTAAATAAATTATTCCTATTTAAATCTAAATACTTACCTGTAAAATAAACCCCAATATAGCTACAATATAAATAATAATTATATTGTAGCTATTTTAGGATTAATATTTATTTTACAGGCAACTTTGTATTTATTTTAACCAGGTACAATAGCTATTAAATAGTTCATAACTATTTAATAGTTACCTATTTAAAATAATTACAAAATTACCTGTAAAATAAATCCTAACCTAAGTTACAATTAAACCTAACACTACACTATCAATAAATTAATTAAATAAAATACCTAAAATTATCTACAATTAAACCTAACACTACACGATCAATAAATTAATTAAATAAAATACCTACAATTATCTACAATTAAACCTAACACTACACTATCAATAAATTAATTAAATAAAATACCTACAAATAAATACAATGAAATAAACTAACTAAAGTACAAAAAATAAAAAAGAACTAAGTTACAAAAAATAAAAAAATATTTACAAACATTAGAAAAATATTACAACAATTTTAAACTAATTACACCTACTCTAAGCCCCCTAATAAAATAACATAGCCCCCCAAAATAAAAAAATGCCCTACCCTATTCTAAATTAAAAAAGTTCAAAGTTCTTTTACCTTACCAGCCCTGAAAAGGGCCCTTTGCGGGGCATGCCCCAAAGAATTCAGCTTTTTTGCCTGGAAAAAAAACACATACAATACCCCCCCCAACATTACAACCCACCACCCACATACCCCTAATCTAACCCAAACCCCCCTTAAATAAACCTAACTCTAAGCCCCTGAAGATCTCCCTACCTTGTCTTCACCTCACCGGGTCCCGATCTGTCCAGAAGAGCCTCCGATGTCTTGATCCAAGCCCAAGCGGGGGGCTGAAGAGTGACGTCCATCCTCGGGCTGAAGTCTGGATCCAAGCAGCGGCTGAAGAAATCCATCATCGGGCTGAAGTCGGAAGTCCATCATCGGGATGAAGTCTTCTATCAAGCAGCATCTTCAATCTTCTTTCTTCCGGAGCGGAGCGGAGCCATCTTCTTCCCAGCCGACGCGGATCCATCCTCTTCTAACGACGCCTACTCGCGAATGACGGTTCCTTTAAATAACGTCATCCAAGCTGGCATCCCTCGAATTCCGATTGGCTGATAGGATTCTATCAGTCAATCGGAATTTAGGTAGGAATATTCTGATTGGCTGATGGAATCTTGGATGACGTCATTTAAAGGAACCGTCATTCGGCGAGTAGGCGTCGTTAGAAGAGGATGGATCCACGTTGGCTGGGAAGAAGATGGCTCCGCTCCGGAAGAAAGAAGATTGAAGATGCTGCTTGATAGAAGACTTCATCCCGATGATGGACTTCCGACTTCAGCCCGATGATGGATTTCTGTTGAGGGGGGGGTATTGTATGTGCTTTTTTCCAGGTGAAAGAGCTGAATTCTTTGGGGCATGCCCCGCAAAGGGCCCTTTTCAGGGCTGGTAAGGTAAAAGAGCTTTGAACTTTTTTAATTTAGAATAGGGTAGGGCATTTTTTTATTTTAGGGGGCTTTGTTATTATATTAGGGGGCTTAGAGTAGGTGTAATTAGTTTAAAATTGTTGTAATATTTTTCTAATGTTTGTAAATATTTTTTTATTTTTTGTAACTTAGTTCTTTTTTATTTTTTGTACTTTAGTTAGTTTATTTAATTGTATTTATTTGTAGGTATTGTATTTAATTAATTTATTGATAGTGTAGTGTTAGGTTTAATTGTAGATAATTGTAGGTAGTTTATTTAATTTATTTATTGATAGTGTAGTGTTAGATTTAATTGTAACTTAGGTTAGGATTTATTTTACAGGTAATTTTGTAATTATTTTAACTAGGTAACTATTAAATAGTTCTTAACTATTTAATAGCTATTGTACCTGGTTAAAATAAATACAAAGAATAATTTATTTAATAAGAGTTAATTTATTTCGTTAGATAAAAATTATATTCAACTTAGGGGGGTGTTAGTGTTAGGGTTAGACTTAGCTTTAGGGGTTAATCCATTTATTACAGTAGCGGCGAGATTCGGTCGGCAGATTAGGGGTTAATAATTGAAGTTAGGTGTCGGCGATGTTAGGGAGGGCAGATTAGGGGTTAATACTATTTATTATAGGGTTATTGAGGCGGGAGTGAGGTGGATTAGGGGTTAATTACTTTATTATAGTAGCGGTGAGGTGCGGTCGGCAGATTAGGGGTTAATAATTGTAGGTAGCTGGCGGCGACGTTGTGGGGGGCAGATTAGGGGTTAATAAATATAATATAGGGGTCGGCGGTGTTAGGGGCAACAGATTAGGGGTACATAGGGATAATGTAAGTAGCGGCGGTTTACGGAGCGGCAGATTAGGGGTTAAAAAAATATGCAGGTGTCAGCGATAGCGGGGGCGGCAGATTAGGGGTTAATAAGTGTAAGGTTAGGGGTGTTTAGACTCGGGGTACATGTTAGGGTGTTAGGTGCAGACGTAGGAAGTGTTTCCCCATAGAAAACAATGGGGCTGCGTTAGGAGCTGAACGCTGCTTTTTTGCAGGTGTTAGGTTTTTTTTCAGCTCAAATGGCCCCATTGTTTTCTATGGGGGAATCGTGCACGAGCACGTTTTTGAAGCTGGCCGCGTCCGTAAGCACCGCTGGAATTTAGAGTTGCAGTGGCGTTAAATTATGCTGTACGCTCCCTTTTTGGAGCCTAACGCAGCCATTCTGTGAACTCTAAATACCAGCGGTATTTAAAAGGTGCGGGAGAAAAAAAGCACGCGTAGCTAACGCACCCCTTTGGCCGCAGAACTCTAAATCTAGCCGTGTATGTTCCTATGACACTGTATGGGGAAATCAAAGCGGGTCTATTAGATCCTAATGGAACCTTTAGAATAGTAAAGCTAAGTGGGTATTCTATAAATGGAACTTTACTGCCATCTAGTGGAGAGACTTGGCAACTATACAAAGTGGAAACCAAGTAGCTGACACAAGGAACTCAATACTGCTATTTAAGTATAATCAGTGGCGTAGCGTGGGGGGGGGGCAACAGGGGCGGTTGCCCCGGGCGCATAATTCTGAGGGGCGCTTCCAGCCTCAACTTAGCAAAGGGAAGAAGGGAGGCTAAAAATTCTGACAGGCCCCCAGCTCTGTTCTGCGACCCATCAGGAATGTGGTGATGCCGCGACTAAGGTAAGGTGTCAGGACCAGACTTACTTATAGCTCTGTTTTTGCCTGATACTAGCAACACACAAAATGCAGCTTAATTACGGTTCTATTATTACCCAACTAGTAAGTTCCCTTCCAACAAAGGACCCAGAGCCAGAATGCCATGCATTGCCTGGGGCACTTTTTAAGGATCTCTAAGCAGAGTTGGGGGGGAGTAATCCTTAAAAAGTGCAATAAATCTCTTTCAAACCCGTGGCACTGGTGGCAGCATGGCTAGGCTCTGCCTTTCTGTTAACCCCAGTTACCTAGTTAGTGGGATGGTGGGGTGATCAGAGACCATACTTTCATGTTTGACCGGATTCTGATTACAACTTACGCCATCTTGTCCTTGCACAAAAAAAGTATATTTATGACAGTTGACAAAAATGAGACCTTGTTTCCTGTATTTGATTTTTCCCCTCCATGATCTTCCTAGGGCAGAAGTAGATTTAGGGATTTGTCTGGCACCAGGATTGTGCTGCTCACCAGGCATTTCACTGTGTTTGTCTCCTATCAAAGAAGTCCTATGAATTCACCATCTTGAATCTATTTCTTGCTGGACTCCTGAGGTGTGGACTTTTACCGATTTTTAGGGTTTGGGTGCTCATTGCCTTTTTTATTTACATTAAACCCACCCTTACTGCATTTAAAGTAAAAAAAATAACTATAATTTGTGTTAGTAAATAAATTTAACAGCACCCCCCTAAATACCATACACCCTCCCCCCATATATGTATGTAATGCTGGGTTGTCTGTCCCATGCCCCTTTTATATTGATTACTTTCAATTGTTATATTTATTAAGGTAGAATATATACCCCACTTTTATATGTCATTGGCACCCAAAAGACAGTCTGCCCAGCAGGGACAACCTTATGTAACAGCTGCCAACCTGTGTGTCCCCTTTTCCTCTTTTTAACGACTTACCAAAAACCTATTGCACCACATATACAATATGGGGTGCTGCAATGTGGGGGTGGGTGCACCCTGTGGTCTGCAGTATTTGTACCATGAAGTTTTACAGATCAGGACGTCACCACCAGATGGGGGTTAAGGGGGGCTTTCCCCCATGTGTAAAATGAGAATAAATCTTAAAATGTAATATTGTATATATTTGCCCAGCTCTGGAGAGCTGCAGACAGGGTTTGATCACAGGGGGATAGCACATAATGCTTGCCGGCTTCACCCACTGCCTCTTGTATTGCCTATATATTGTTTTCATGGCTTTGTTTGTAAGGCGCTACTGATTAGCAGCTGCTTATGACAAGGGACATATTTTGGGGATATGGGTATCATCAGCAATAACTGTTAGTTATCCAGTAAAGATGGTTAAGGGAGCATTTTGTGGTAGAGGAGACAGTGTCCCTTGCTTTATGTGATCTACCAGGCTCGGGTCTTTAATTGGTTTGTCCCAAATGTAAGAAGAAGCAGCATATCTAAAATGGGGTTGGGGGGGCGCAATACTTGCCTTTCCCTGGGCACTGACAACCCACGCTACGCCACTGAGTATAATTCTGTGTTTCCTAACAAGAGTTGCGAAAGCAAATTAACTTTAAGCAGACCAGGAGTATGACTTAACAATATAAACACCTAGATAGCATAAGTCCTGTAGATAAGATACCTATTAGTAATGTCCTGGACATAAAATCTTCGTAAACATAAGGGCACACTGTCAAATAGAAGGTTCATGCCAACAACACTTCTCCATAGTTCCTTTCAAACATAACAGCACAAACCAGATGTCTCCTTGTCTCACCTAACCCACGCCGCATCTCACATGCCGTGGGGCACGCTCTAGGTAAAAAACAAGGCTGTATAACATTAGAGACTTCTCGAGTGTCAAACAAAATGGGTCATTCAACTCCTTCAGTACATCTCCAGCTATCTTACGTAGCTGTTTTGAGGATTTTTCATTTACAACCAGAACAAGGCTAGGATCTGCAGAACGCAACCACTTCCGCTGAAGCGCGACTCTCCCAACGGTCATGGTGAGCACAGTTGCCTCTCCTGCACAGGGTCCTGACAGACACTCTGGCTCGAAAACGCCGACAACCCCAGCTGGCGGCTCAATTCCATATGGCACAATGCTTCCAGCGTAAGTATAGCAAGTTGGTGCATCGCACATTCTGAGACAGCTTTTTTCTGAGACAGTTTTGTGTGCGATCCGGAGCTCGGGGTCAAGATGTGCAGTAGTAGTCACTTCTAGCGAGTTATGTTTGTCCCAGCCTATTTGCTCACCAGCTTTAAATGAGGTTTCTGGAATCTTGGAGGAGCATGTTGTAGGCTTAGGCATGCGTACACTACCCCATTCACTTGTGAGATGATCCTAAATGCTTTTAAGTTGAGCGTCCAGTAATCTGGTAAGAGTAGCTATTAGTGATGCTTCTCTTGTATTCATTCTATGTCGATATGTGTGTTGCTTTTTTCCACTGAATTAGAGCACTGGCCGTGCAACAATGGCGCAGCAGTTATGAGGACAGATGAGGCTTCAGTAGTAAGGGAAGGCCTCAAAGTACAAAGTCCGGTACTGAGGGCATGTAGGCCACACCACAATCCAAAACCCCTTCTTTTGGGTCACAGTGCCTTCAGTCGAGCTTCCCCACCTATTTAGATGTCTGTCACTAAGATTTCAATGTAATTTTAGGTAAAAGTGGTGAATGACTCAGGAGTTGAAGCTCAGTGCTACCAGTAAGATGGCCGCCGCCCGGAAGTCTCCAACCGAGTCTTTTTAAATTGCCAATAAGTTTGGAATAAAGATTGGATGTTTTTACCTTCCACGAGTGCCTGCTACCTCCTTCCTGCATTGATTATTAGTTTGATTCGACCGCTGCTACGGTACTCTAAGCTGGGCTGCAGTTTTTGGGTAGCATTTCCCGGATACACTTCCGCTTTGGGGGATCGTCATTCATGACACGCAGAGAACATCCGCTCTCTGTATCTCTTGCGATGTCCTTGGATGCACGTATGGTGGTCTCTTGTCTGTGTTGCCTAGTGCCGAGAAGTCCCTAAGTCATTATTTTTGTGGTAGCTGAGTTCCACTTGTCTCCTGCATCGGTGGCACAGCCCATCTTCCTAGCAGAGGTTACTTTCATTTATATATATAGTAATCGATTGCCGCCCCTGTTAATTTATGATGATGTTGCCGTTGTGTTCCACAATAAAAGTGACCTACGGGTCTTTTACCCACTTTGGTTTAAGTCTGGTTATTTCTTGGTCTATGATTACGGCAATCAACTGCAAAAATGTGTAAGATCGTTTTACCCTGCTATTTTTTGGAGTGGTGTTTTTGTGATGCTTTTTACTATTTCTACAATAAAGACTTTGTTTTATACTTATGGCTATCCTGCTTGGAACCATTTTTTCTTTTTGGTTATTTCTTAGGTCTTAGAAGAATTATAAGTTTATATTAAACAAATATAGTTACGTTATTAGATATTTTCAGCCACGGCAAGGAGGATCGGGTATTTAATCCCTCAGGGGTTTTACCTTCATCTCTATGTGTATACATTACAGTATAGTGCTCAATACAATTAGCATTTTCATTTTCAATTGTATTGAACGTACAATGTAAAAATCCTAATCAAAGAACATATTAATAATGTGCATTATAACTTGCATTAGACGTGTGCAGCATTGGTTTATCTAAGTGCCATATATACACAGTTTGTATTGAGATAGATGTACTGCAGTACTGTTAGTTACTGTGTGACATGACTCTGTGATATGATTGGCTGCAAAATATTTAAATGTTGCAAGTATGTGAATTTGGGTAGTCTATGATTAAGTCTCTATTTAAGACTGTAGCTGGTCTCTTTCATATGCCATTTGTAATGATACCATGCTTTCTATTAGGAGCCTCTAGCATGCACAGCAGATCTTCATTTTTTGCAGTTACCAATGGTTTGTTCCACCATCAGGGCTTGCACCACAGCAGCAATATGGGTAATGTAGTCTTTTTTTCCATTGAAACCTGTAGGTGAACTGTTGAGCAGTGGTCTGTCTTGCTTGTTTGTTCAAATGCAAATTTATAGTACACAGTCAGACTCTTATTTAAAGTACACACAACAAATGTAATTTAATGTAAAACTATTTCAAAATACAAAGTTTAAATTGTACCATAGGGCAATGTTTCTCAACCGCTGTCCTCAAGTTCCCCCAACAGGCCATGTTTTCATTATAGCTGAACTAGAGCACAGGTGAAATAATCAGCTGATCAGTAACCATGGTTACAAACCTGCTCTCACCCATCAGCTGATTATTTCACCTCTGCTCTAGTTCAGCTATAATGAAAACCTGGCCTGTTGGGGGTACTTGTGGACCACAGTTGATAAACACTGTCATAGGGGACAGAGCTAACCACCGAGGTGAATGGCCACTAGTTGCTGGGGTCAATGCTGAATCCTCTTCCAACTACTCATCAATGCAGTGAGCCGGCACCCTCATACCACCAATGATAGTGGCCTGACATCCTCTCACCCTGCAAATTGCACAGCATGCTTCTTAGTGGTGGCGGTGCATGGACTGGCTCACACAGAGGCCAGAGAGGGGAACAGGCCATTTTGGATGAAGCTACGACATGCGGGTAGGCCCCTGTAACACACAACGCTGCCTGCTTCATTTAGATGTGGCCTCTTTTGCCCAATCACACAGCTCCTTAGAAAATAAATGTTTAAAGGGGGGCACATTATTTAATAGTGAAGAGGCAGAGTTTCTTACTACCAAGAAGTGGACTCTAAGACACTATTTTTAGACTGCAGTGCTAATCAAATTAAATAATCTCTGAGATGCTTTTATGGCCCGGTTTAAATCAGCTAACAATGATGCTCTGAACCTTCACACTCTCCACCTGTACCTACCCTTTTGCTGAGCCATATATATTTTTTTATACATGTACACTACATTCCTACATGTATGTATGGACATGAAGGTACCATTGCAGTGGAGCTAATTTCTTGTCCTCATAGAAATTAGCTCCACTGCATTTACATTTACCACAATAGTGTTGTCAACTGCTACACTGACTTATGAGAATAACACCCTTTTGTATGCCTGATCTCTACTTATAACACCATACTAAATTAGTGAGAATACAAACAAGTTTTGTGTCTCAGCACATTACCAGTCTCCTGGTTATCAATATGGCTTCTAAGAAAACCCATAGGTGAGATGAAAACATGAGATGAAAACATATCAAATCAACCAGCAGGAGAAAAATCAACTCGTATTTCAAAACATTTGGTTCCACTCTTTCAGATAGAGCAGATCTATCTTCACCTAAAGAATGGAAGCCTCAAGTACATTCCAATGGCAGTGATGCTGAAGCCAATGCGCCCCTCACCCGTGTTGATCTACGCACCCTCCCTACAAGAGAAAATGTTACCGCCTTTTTACAACAGGTTGAACAGGCAATAAAAGAGGGGTTGTCAGACATTAAAAAGGACCTGGCTGAGCTAGGTAATAGGGTGGTATACCTAGAAGAACAAGTGGATATTCGAACATTCGAATCTGCCGATGTTTCCCCAAATGCTAAAAGTCCAAGAGTCTCAAATATTATATCTTCAAAGACAACTAGAAGATTTGGACAATAGGGGTGAAGGGAAAATATCAGGGTGCGCGGTGTACCAGAGAAAATCACCAATGACCATCTACAACCATTTTTATAAAGGCTCTTCAAAGATCTCTTGGGAAATTCCTAAATTCCAGTGATATGCTTAGACAGAATGCACAGAGCATTATGCCCCACTCCTAAAGGCATAGATCCCCTCAGGGATATAATCATCAAATATCGTAAATACTGGGACAAAGAAGTTGTATTATCAAAATAAAGGAAAAATAGACCTGCTGTTTTTGAGTACATTGCTCTCCAAGTTTTCCCAGCTTTATGTCTATAACATTACAAAATAGAAGGGAGTTTTGGTTCCTAACTCAACACTTAAAAGATCATGGGCATACAATACCGGTGGGGGTTCCCCTTCAGGATCTAAGTTATTAAAAAATAGCAAATTAATATCCTACTCAATACCTAAGGACTTGGAGGACTTCTGCCATCAGTTAGAGTTTCTGAAACCAACATTACCATCCCTAAAGGAGGAAGATGATACTTCTTTGAAGAGTAACACAACAGTACCAAAACCTCAGAGATCTCAATGGGTAAAAGTAACCAGAAAGAGAACAAGAGGAACTGTATCTCCACCCACTTCAACCCAAAATTTAGCAACAGAAACCTGACTTTTGATCTTTAATCACCCTTTTAGACTTTTACCTGGTAACTAGCCTTTCTCTGATCCTGAATACTACACTGAGATCTACCTGGTGGTAATGTTATTTTCATTGTTGTTGTCTCAAGGTATTCCACCACTGTTATGTTTTAATGTTGCTTCTTTAGTTATATATCTTACCTAACACAATATTGTTGGTTACATTACTTATGCATCTTATGTATTAAACCTCTTCTAGACCCACTACCATACAATAGATATGAGAGTTAAAGAGTAAAAACTCCTTACACATTTAGACTACGCCAAAATTTAAACTCTGCTTTACTGGACACTATTTCTTTAAATAGATCACCTGACCTCCCACTTAATTTATTTATATACTTTTAGGTGCCTCCTCATTACATTTAGCTTATTGGAGATTTTATTTTACAATTAAGTTTGCCTTTTCTATATAATCCTCCATTGTCCACTTCTAGTCATATATGTTATATCTCAGCTTTTTCAAAGACTATGCAACTTGATATTAGAAGTGGATACAGGGCATATCATAATGGGGGAGACCTCAACGTGGCCCTTCAACCAACATTAGATAGCTCCCAAGGGAGAGGTTCTCTCGCTAGTCGACATAGGAAGAATATCTGTGCCAGTCTGGAGTCCGTGACCCTATTAGATATATGGAGGATACAACACCCCAATACACAAAACTACACTTTTTTTCATACCCATTTAAAGTTTACTCTAGGATAGATTACTGGTTCTTAGACCACAATAGTATAGGTCTGGCCATAATTACTGGCATCACAGAGAATGGATGGTCTGAGAACTACATAATCATTTTAGAACTTAAATGGTTTGGTTACCATAGAGGACCCCCTGTCTGGAGACTGGATGAATCATTATTACATGACCCACTCATTCTAACTAAAGTTAATGAGGACTTAAAGGGAAAGTCTACACTAAAATTGTTATTGTTTAAAAAGATAGAACATGCCTTTACTACCCATTCCCCAGCTTTGCACAACTTTATAACATTTAAAGCTCTAAATTTCTGCCTGTTTCTAAGCCGCTATAGACAGCCTCATAGACAGTTTTTCACCACTAGAGGGTGTTAGTTCATGTGTGTCACATAGATTACACTGTGCTAACGCACGTGAAGTTCAGGTGACCCAGCTCTGATTGGCTAAAATGGATGTCTGTCAAAAGAACTGAAATAAGGGGGCAGATTGCAGAGGCTTAGATAAAAGGTAATCACAGAGGTAAAAAGTGTATTTATATAACTGTTAGTTGTGCAAAACTAGGGAATGGGTAATAATGGGATTATCTATCTTTTTAAACCATAACAATTCTGGTGTAGACTGTCCCTTTAATATAACTGTGTTAATTATGCAAAACTGGGGAATGGGTAATAAAGGGATTATCTATCTTTTATAACAATACAAATTCTATTGTAGACTGTCCCTTTAAGGGAATATTTTCTTTTAAATTCTTCTTCTGTGAATGACCCTATAACACTATGGGAGGCCCATAAGGTTGTTTGTGAGTGGAATATTCATCCAAAAAAGTCATCAAAACATAAATCTAGAGAGACTGTTTCATTCTCTAAATGCCCACCTACAAAGAGAGACGCATAGACAGGCTTTGTTTCTTAAGAAATTGTATTTCCACAAAGGGAACAGGGCATGGCTACTATTGGCTAGAGAAGAAAAAAGCAGCCACCGTCCTAAGATACTGTCAGCTGCTGTCGGTCGACATGCAAAAGAGGCATAGGCTAGGCTAAATCGGTTAAATTTCCTTTTTTGATCCAATGTTAAAATCGTAAGCTCACACACCCCTTAATGTACAGAAACCATCTGACACATTTCCCGCCTCTGATTGGCGCTTTCTCAAAGATCTACTATTGGCTAGAGCTTTGCGATGCAAATTGCTTCAAAATCATATTTTTATTGTCACTAATACTAAAGGCGAGCTCAAATATGAAAACACACAAATTGCTAATACCCTTAGGGATTATTATGCTAAATTATATAACCTCACCACTTTAAAAGGGTCTACAGATACACTAGATATCCTGCCATATCTAGACTCGGTTGAGTTACCCAGACTATCTCCTTGAAAGATCACATTATTTATTTTTTTTTATTTTTTTTTCCAAAAGGTTTTTTTATTGAGGATTAAGGATTACAGCAAATGTCACAGCGCAGGTGACCAACAGGTTAACATACACATAAACATTATGCCGTTGTAATGACATAGTAGACATAGCTATTAATGAAAATACTGAGCATATAGATCGAGCATGTCAAGTATGAAATAAGATATCTACTATATAAACCTCATTTTCGATTAATGTGAACTAAGAAATATATCAATTATGAAAACCTCGTTTACGAACAGTATGAACAAACTTAGGATACAAGGACCGGGTAGTACCTCAGTCCTTCACAGTAACTCAACTTTCTAGGAATTTCGTGAAGTCAGCTTAGGAGTACCTCTCCGTGTACTGCAACTAGTAATTATAGTGCGCATCTCCAGGCGGGGGAGGCCTGGTATGAAAAGAGGCGGGGGGAGGAGGAGTATGAGCTTACATGTTATATGAGGGGGGAGGGGGAGGAGGGGGAAAGGGGGAAGGACAAGAATATGGTGGTAGGGGTGACTGGAATCTTTAATTCGACTAGGAATTTAGCTTTGAGCTCCCTGGTGGTTAAACCAGGACTCCCAGATCTGCCAGTATAGCTCTTCCTTGTCCATATGGGAATAGAAACTTTGTTCCATTTTGGCGTACACCTGCATTATAGATGTAACAACTGTTACGTCTGGGGGATGGGTTTGTTTCAAGGCCCTTGCTATCGCCAGTTTTGTGGCCGCTAGGACAAAGATGACCAATTTAGAGACGTGGGTTGGAACGCTCCTCGGGAAAATGTGTAGAAGAGCGGTTGCAGGAGTGAGTGGAATAGAGAGCCCAAGGTTAGCACAGAGGGTTTTTACCTGTGTCCAGAGAGGCGCCAGTTTTGGGCAGTCCCACCAAATATGCATATCTGAGCCTCTTTGCGTGCACTCCCTCCAACACAAAGGGGGCGTTGTGGGGAACATCTGTGACAGCCTCGTGGGAGTATAGTACCACTTTAGGAATAATTTCATGTAGGCCTCCAATGTATTTGCACAGTGTACCGTCTCTTTAGTTAACGTCATGGCTGTGGATAGGTCTTTATCTGAAATAGGTCTGGATAAATCTCCCTCCCAAGCCCTTAGCTGCCATGGTCTGTCTTTGTTAGTGGACGACTGTAGGAGATCATAGTGGAACGATATGAGCCTAGGAGTCCTAATAGGGAGTTGCCATAGCTTTTCCCAGTTAGTCAGGGGCCTGTTTAGGGCTTTGGGGAATCCCCAAGATGTCATAAAAGCGTAGAGCCTCGAGTATTCAAAAGAGGGCCACGGGGGGGCTCTGGGATAATTGTACTGATATTATGGGGTGAGATTAAGGTGCCCGAGAGGTATACACGGGAGACCACTTTCAGGTCCTAAGCACTCCACTGCTGTATGTGTGTGTCAGGGAGAGCCGCCAGTAAGGCTGGTATAGAATGAATGGGAGACGGGTGTGGAGCGATGTCGCGTAGGTTTCTAAGGCTATACCAAACTTTCAGATTATCTCTGATAATGACATTTTGTAATCCCAAGCTGTCAACACAATGACTAGGGATCCAGGGTAAGTCTGCCAACTTTAGGCCCAGGGGAAGGGCCAATGTTTCTATGCTTTTCCAGCCCTGTTGTTCCCCCTTGTCTGCCCACGCTGTGATATGAGAAAGCCTGGCTGCCTCATAATATCCACGTATGCTAGGCATTGCAACTCCTCCATATTCATATCTTTTTTGGAGTATCTTCGCCGCTACCCGGGGCCTGGACTTATTCCAGATATAGTGTTGCCCAAGAGATTGGAGCTTATCTATTAGAGCGGTAGGTACATTAAGAGGGGATACAGCGAAAGTAGTACAGAATTTTTGGCAAGATCTGTCATTTTGAAGGAGGCGATGCGGCACAGCCATGAAATTTCTTTATGAACTCCACGAGGACTGTAAGCTCAGTAACCTCTTTAATAAGGTTTGTATAGTTAACGGAAATAACTAATTCTCGGGGTCTGGGCCAAGTTGTACCCCCCAAATGCAGAATGGCTGGTTCGTGACCATTGGTAGGAGTACGATGTTGTAGTATATCCAATTTCAAATGCTGGCATGCATACTGGTAAAGCCTCCCTGTTTTGGTGATCATTCTACCCTTGTAGTAGCTATGAGCTCGAACTCAGTGATAATGTCAAAGAGTACTGGCCGGGAGCCTATTGGGTTTGTTAAAAAAGAGTGTAACATCGTCCGCGTACAGTGCGATCTTCGCAGTCGCGCCTCCAAGCTGGACCCTCTTACTGTAGGTGATTGCCTAATAGCCTGAGCCCTAAGGTTCAAATAGCCACTGGAAAAATTAAGGTGACAGGGGGCATCCTCTGTCTGGTTGCCGTTGGTGATACATATTTCCGGAGAGGCAAACCCCATACCCTTAACTACTGCTGAGGGGCAAGAATACAGGGCACGGATTGCTTTAATCACGGTTCTGGTATGCCCAAATGAGCAAGTGTATGCCATAGGTATTTCCATCTGACCCTGTCAAACGCTTTTTCTGCGTCTAGTGACAGGGCCAGCATGGGCGACCTCAGTCGGGAGGCTTCTGTAAGTATGTTTAGCGTTTTTCGAGAATTGTCTGGGCCTTCTCTACCAACGTGAAACCAACTTGGTCTGTGTGTATCACCTTCGGGAGCAGGCTATTAAGGCGGTTAGCCCATAGCTTTGCATATAGCTTTAACATCACCATTTATCAAGGAGATCGGTCCTGTAACTAGTACATGTGAGGGATCTTTGTTTGGTTTCGGAATGGGCAGAATTACTGCTTGTAAAAATTCTTTATGGAATGAGCCTGCCTCTCGGGCTTCCGAAAAGACCTTGAGGAGGATCCCATGGAGTTCCGATTTAAACAATTTATAGAAGGCTGTTGGGTATCCATCTGGACCTGGAGCCTTGTTATTTTGGGAGTGTTTAATGGCTACGTTAAGCTCATTTAGGGAGAATGGAGCTTTAAGTGCTTCTCCATCCCCGTCCGGGAGGGATGGCAAGCCCAGCGTCTGTAAGAAATGTACTATTTCACACGAGGAGGACTCTGTAGTAGCCATCGAGGGCTTAAGATGGTACAGATCAGAGTAATATTCCGCGAAAGTCTCTCCAATTTCCCTAGGGGAGTAGACCGAAATGTTACCTCTCTGGAGAGATAAGATCCTAGCTGCCGCTGTCCTGCTCCTTAATTTATGGGCAAGGAGGGTTGAGGTCTTATTACCTTGGCAATACATCAGCTTCTTGAATCTAGCATAAGAGTCTTTAACTCTTTGCAGGTCTCTATCTGCCAATCTGTGTTCGCAGTTCCTTAATTTTATCTCGGCTAGGCTCTGTAGTTGGGGAATTTTTATTCTCTGCTCTACAGCGTGAAGCTCAGCCATGAGAAGGCCGAGGGGTAGAACCTGCTTGACGTGTCAACATTGCCTGCCTTCGAACTGCCTATCCCTCTTATGTATGCTTTCAGAGCGGCCCATATTGTTTGGGAGGACATCATCGGGGTTTCATGTATTCTTAAAAACTCTACAAATAGAGGCTTGGAGGGAGATTCTAAATATGTTATATTGGAGCATTTGTTTAGGGAATTTCCCAGCTAGGTCTAGTCTCTGTGGCTAAGTCAGTAGAGAGAGTAAACATCAGAATATCATGATATGACCATGAGAGACCCTAATGTGTGACGTTAGGACTCTATTAAGTGTCCATGACGTCAGTGAAGAAATGGTCGGAGCCTCGAGTACGAATTATGAGGTCTAGAAAATTATGTATAGTCTCTATCATTGTGGTGTAGCGCCCTCCCCAGAAGTCATACAGATTATGTTGGATAATGTGTTGACGGAATTTGTTGACGTAAAGTAGGTCACAGAGTATGTGTCTATTGTTTTCCCACTCTGAACCTTCTTATCTAGTAGGGTGGTCCCATATCATATTAAAGTCCCCTAGTTAGTCGTACCAGCTCTTGTGTTCTCCAATTTTAGACAGTGCGTCTTTCAGGAACCTTAGTTGCATTTGATTTGGGGCGTAGATGTTGGACCCAGAAGTGAACAGTATACCGTTTAGTTTACAATTGAGACAGTAGAAACCGCCCCTGGCTCTCATCTCTCTAACATGAATATGGTCAAAAATGTATAGATTTGTGTATGGCAATCGCTACTCCTCTAGATTTCTCTCAGTATGAGAAGCCTAGGACCACCACAGGATATTCTGGGGTCCTATATGGAGTCTGGGTTGTTGCCAACCAGTGTGTCTCTTGTAAAAACATGACTTGTACTTTCAGAGACTTCATGGTAATGGTAAGCATACTTCTCTTGTCTTGTGAGTTAAGTCCTTTGACATTTAATGTTGCAAAGGATATGGTTATTATGGGTTGACGCCATCTTGAGCTTGGGGGGGGGGGAGTGATGGGTAGGGAGAGGGAAGGTAGAGGGAAGGGTTTAGGTGGTAGACTCACCCCGCCTGGATCTGCGCACCTGAGTGTGGCCCTCGCCGGGCACAAAACTTGTTTATCGTATCCTTAAGCAAGAAGAGCCACTAGGGATTATTTCCCTTAGGGAGCTTAATTTCACCTAGAGAGTGATGAAAAAGAGATATATTGAACAGTATGAATAAGAGAAACAACTAGTCAATTCAAATAGTTATATAAATGTCTTAGAAATTTGGACCAAGTGTATCGATGTTGGTAATTTGAGGGTTTTGAATATATTATCAGATATGGTGAACCTCTGGATCACCAAAGGGAGAAGTGTGTCTGAATACTAAACTGGACTTCTCCAGTCCCCGTAAAAGGGGGATAACACAAAATAGAATTTGCGTATATGGGGGGGGGGGGGAGGTAGTACAAGTATTTAACTTGTATGTAGAGATTGACTGTCATTGGGGGAGTGTGAATAAAGGGAATATACCAAAGTTTGTTCGTTAAACTAAATAAAACATCACATTACTGCAAGCATAAGCAACATGTAAAGTTGGTGATATAAGATATATTGTAAACACTATTATCTCGCTATACAGTTTGGGTTCAGTAGCATATAGGTGCCTGAGAGAGACTAGATAACCTGTAGAACTGAAAAGAAGCGACATGGGGAGAGCTCGTGAGTCCCGACAGAACCAAATGGCTACTAAAAGAGTAGAGCAAGTACTGCTGGGCAAGCGCCCGTTCTCCTATGGGAAGTCACAGGTCCCCCCATGTCCCTTGCATATTAGACAGCTGATACCTGGAAAATACATTTAACAATATATACATGTTTACCAGCTATAGACCAGAACTATTTATTTATCATTTGGTGAACCAGTATACCACGTGCCTTTCTATTAAGTTATAACTAACGCATGAGATATACATCTAACATATGTACGTGTGTACCAGCTTCAGACCAGCAAGCATAGCAACATGTAAAGTTAGTGATATAAAATATGTTGTAGACACTATTAACTCGCTATATAGTTTTAGGTCAGTAGCATATAGGTGCCCTGAGAGAAATTAATCCACCTGTGGAACTGAAAAGAAGCAAGATGGGGAGACCCCTTGAGTCCCAACAGAGCCAAATGGCTACTAGGAGAGTAGAGCTAGTATTGCTGGAACAAGCGTCCTTTCTCCTATGGGAGGTCACGGGTCCCCACATGTCTCTCGTGTATTAGACAGCTAATACCTGGAAATTACATTTAACAATATATACATGTTTACCAGCTGAAGACCAGGACTAATTATTTACCATTTGGTGAACCATATACCAGTCTCTTTTTTTTTTTTTTTTTTAAGCTACTAACTAACCATGATAAATACAGCGAACAATATATACATATGTGTACTAGCTTCAGACCAGAGCCCTTTATTTTATCATTTGGTAGGCTTTTGTAGTCTAGGGGTAAAATCTGGGGCGCCCCGCCCGGATTTCAGTGGCTATAGGAATGTCCTTTACATTAGATCTTGGTAAAGGTTGGACCATGTCCCTTAATAGCTGCCCGATCTCTAGGGAGCAAAGATCAGTGTCCTTTCGGGATTTGGTGGATGCTAAGCCCCAATCTTGTAACAGGTCAAAGCCTTCTTGAGGAGTGAAAATTGTGTGAGTCTCCCCATCTGTATCTAATATTTTCTGTTCTCAGAATTTGGGGTGATGGTCCTGAAGGATCGTCTCTTTTGTAAAGTGTAGCTGGAAATGTCCGGGAAACCACTATTTGTTGAAACTTATCAGGAAGTTGGGGTTTGTTAGCCAGCTCTCTCATTATCTTCTCTTTGTGGGTAAAGAAATGGACCCTAGCTAGAACATCTCTAGGTTTTTCTTGGAGAGGACAGTTCTAGGTCGCGCTACTCTGTGGACTCTGTCAAGTAGGAGACCCGGGCGTCTCCGAAGAGGGTAGTAAGATATTACAGAACTCCAGAACATACGACTCCCAGTTCTTGGGGGCCAACCTCTTCAGGTATTCCGCGGAATCTCAGATTATTCCGTCAGGAGCGGTCTTCCATGTCAGCTAGTTTCAATTTTAGGTCAGATATTTGGATTGCTAGGTTTTGGGAATAGGCTTGTAAGTGGGCATGGTCCACAACTAGATCTTCTTGTTTACGCTCAAAGTTTCAGGTGCGTTCTCCCAATGCACCAATTTCTCTACGGAGCTCAGCTGTGGAACCCTTAATTTCCTTTGTCAGTGTCTCTTGAAGGAGGTTCATTCGTCTGGTTAGGACATCCACAATGTTTGCAGATAAAGTATCTGACATAGGAGATTGGGAATCTATACTGCCTTCAGATTCACTGTCTTCCAATGCAGGAGTGGAGTCCCTGTACATTTGAGTTTCTCCCCGCATGATGGTTTTTAAAATGATCTGCGACTGTTTTTCCAGATGTGTGAGACGGTTTAGTTTTCCTTTTGGAATTTTGGGACATGGTTTCAAGATTGTTTCTTCTGCCAAAGCCAGGTGTTGAGACCACTAGTTTTGCAGTGTAGAATGTAGTGAATAGGACAATGGTGAGGAGAATGATACTAAAGTCCCCCCTGACGTCAATCTTAGTTTAGGTAGCCCATTTTTAGCTGTGTTCCGCAAGCCACAATGAAGTTCTGCTCGCTTAACCCTCGATATTATCAAATCTAGGTCAGTCCTCCTCGAGGGTGGGTAAAATGAAAAGCTCCGTAGATACCCCCTCCAGGGAGATTGCCCTTCACCTGGCTCAGGACGGGAAAAGGAAATGAGGATATGACCTGCTGTCTCTTCGTACAGCAGGATATGGATGGAGAGAGTGTCAGAGAGTATCAGAGGAGTTAGGCTCTAATCTACAGTACCTGCTGAGTAGCAGCACATCCAGGGGATTGCGCCTCTATGATATTCTAGAAATTGGGTAGTTCAATTACCTCCTTAAGCTATATATAAACATACCTTTATACCAAGATACCTTGCTCTGAATCCAGTACACAAGTCCCTGATAAGTGTGGCCTATTTAACTTTCCAACCTGCTAAATTGCAGATAGTGAGAAATGCTGTAATAGATAGGACCTGTAGGTAAAAACAATAGTTAGACAAGAGATAGTAAGTAAATAACACTCACTCTGGCCTAAGGGCCACAGATATAACACAGGCCGACGCCCCAGCGGCATCAACAACACACAGTACACAGGCAGGTTGTTCTGACAATGTATTTTCCAGTTCAACTGAAGTTGCTCAGCATGTATGGATCACCTAAAAGAGGGTAGCTCAGGCAAGAAGCGACAGATGATGCCCCCTGAGAGTTACTAGTGGGGGAGCATACAGATATAGAGAGTCTCTCTCCTAGGTAATTAACTGGAGAGCTGCTTATCACCCCGTACTTTTATGTGCTCGCTCTCAGAACCACTAACACTTTTAAGGCAGGAAAGGTGAAAATGTCCCAGAGAAATCCACTCTAAATGCTTAAATGGCTAATAAGGAGGGGACTCTGGAAAGTTCACTTGTTTGGTGGGTGTCTCACAAACTTTATGGGCTCATTCCCATATCCCTGCAGTTCTTGTAAAGGCTTTAGTTACTGTGCCCTAGTTCACATCACAAACAATGGCGTCTTTATAAGAGGGAACAATAGTTGGTGCTGGGGTAGCAATAGTTGGTGTAGGGGTATTTATTAGTTAGTTTAGCAGATAAATTGGGTGTAGCTGCATCTTGATGATCTGTGCGGTATAGAGAGGAAGAGGGAAGAACACACACCCCCTCTAAAAGCAGAGCAATCCAGCAATCAAAGGTGGAAGTCTTTGAGGTAAATATTAGTTTGTGCCCCAGTATTAAAAGTCATATGGACTACCTTTAGTGGGGATGTATAGTGTGTAATGGGTTTTTACTGCTTGCTGTTTTCTTCAGCCCGGAGCGGAGCCCTGACCCTCCGGTGCTGAATTCTAGTGAAGCTGGCGTCAGTTGCCGGTATATGGCAGCGTAGTGTCAGTGTGCAACTCGCATTGGGAATAGGCCTCACCGGTTCCTTAATACGGCTCAGGCCCAGAGTGCAGGCTATATAAGAACAAGCCTCCCCCGGTGGTCCCTTAAGTCAGGCTTACCCGTGCTCCCACTTGCGATGTCAATCTCAGGCCTGTCCTCGTAGTGTTAGTAGGCCCAGGTAGGCCTCTCTCCTATAGCTGTAGAGAGATGGGTCTCCCACCGGAGCTTTCCCAGGAGCCTCCTACAGTGCCCAGGCAAACTCTCAGCCGACACCGGGTCCTTCGTGGACTGTTACCAGAAGGGCAGCTGCAGGATCTTATCGGCAACAATTTTCTCTCCTCACATGCGGCAGCTTCTTCCTAATGTCCGCGGGCAAGATGGCCGCCGGTTCGCGCCAAAGAGGATCTCAGGTGGGTGTCCGAGCTCCAAGTGTCCTCCTTCCCCTCCAGCAGGCTCCGTCAACTGCCTCCCACCTCCGCTCTCTCTCTAAGGGGACTCAGCCTGGCGAGGCTTGATGGCTAATGTTCCGGGTTCGTGTCGGGTGAACCGGTAAGGCGCTTAGATAAGCTTGGAGTCTCAATTGCGGGTCAGTGTCACCCGGCCAGGCTGTATCTGTGGCACAGTTCTTCAGCTCCGGAGCGGATCCCCGACCCTCCGGAGCCTGATGGGGTGTTGCTTTTCTATCTCCTGTATGCAAGCGGCTTGTTGACGGTAGGAGTGTGGCTCAAAGCTTCCTTTCTGACGTCGCCGAGACTTCTCTTTTAAAGGAGGCAGTGGGTGCCTAAAGTGGTAGGAAGAACTATGTCACCTTTTAAGTATAGATTAGGCGACTAAACACTTGTTTTATTTTAGTTTTAGTTGAGTAAAGCCTGGAGCACTGATAGTGTGCATGCCGGTCGGCTCTGCGGTTAGCTCCGCCCCCCCACATATTTATTTTATTATTTATTTATAAAATATTTTACCAGGAAGGATACATTGAGATTTCTCTCATTTTCAAGTATGTCCTGGGTCCACAAAACATTTGCATTGTTACAAGTAGGGTACAATACAATACAGAAACAATATTAATACATAATATATGCAAAATGTAACATAGAACAGGTAAGAAATATATAATCAACCATGACAGGCACATTCTGTTTTCAGATATGTAGAGAGGGATCTCTTAAAGGATTTTAGGCTTGGGGGAAGGTTTGAAAGTGTGCGGGAGTTCGTTCCATAATTGTTGTTGCTCTGTAGGAAAAGGAGGATCGAGCTGCTTTCTTTTTATATTGAGGCAAACTAAATAATGTGCTGGTACTGATCGGAGGTTATAGGAGGTGGGAACAGACGGGGAGAGCATTCTGCCTCAGGTAGGGTGGGAGCTTCCCCAGAAAGGCTCTTAAAACACAAGGCTGGAAAGATAGAGGGTGTGTCTGGATTCCAGCCACAGCCAGTTTAGTTATTTTAGCATGTCACAAATGGTGGGTCCTGTTAGTTAAATGTAGCACAAAAGCGGCAGAAACAAGTTATACAATGTACTTAAACTTTATTAAGGTGAGTTTGCGGTGTCAGGTGCATATACTACATTCCCATAATCAATGATTGGCATCAGCATTTGCTGTACAATCTTTTCCTCTACTGTAGGGCTTAGGCAGGATTTGTTTCTGTACAGGGCACCTATTTTTTGGATAGAGTTTAGATGCATGTTTTTCTATGTGGAGGCCACAAAGATAGATTAGGGGTCTATCAACATAACCAAGTATTTGAAAGAGTGGACTGCAGTCAGTGTGTAATTTGATTTTGTTTTGATGCGTAGATGGTAATCTTGTCATTTGTGTAATTTAGGTACCATTCCAAAGATCATTGTGACAGTTTTGTCAGTGCTTAGGAAGAGTTTGTTTTTTGAGATCCCCTTTCTACCTCTGTGAACTGGTCTTGGAGCACTGCCTCAAGCTGCGGCAGATCGGATTTGCTTGCATAGATTACTGTGTCATCTGCGTACATGTGTACAGTTGAGGATTTGCAAACATTTGGCAGATACTTTATAAATAATGTGAATAGTAGGGGGCCGAGAAATGGAACCTTGGGGAACACCACACGTGACTGGGAGAGGGAGTCGCTGTCAGAAATGGAGACATATTGTGATCGATCCGATACATATGATCGAAACCAGGTTAGCGTAAGATCACCAATACCTGAGTTTTTTAGTTTGAGCAGTAGTATGTCGTGTTCTACTGTGTTAAAGGCCTTTGCAAAATCAAGGAAAATAGCTCCAGTTAGGTCTCCTTGTACCATGCCAGTTTGAATGTCGTTGCAAACTTTTTGGAGGGCAGTTGTAGTGGAGTGGTTCTGGCGAAAACCTGATTGATCAGGGGTCAGATAGTTAGATTTTTTGGTAATACTCACATAGTTGCATATGGACACACTTTTCTACAGATTTTTGACAATACTGGGAGCAATGATATTGGGCGATGATTAGAAACCAAGGTTATCTCACCACTTTTATGGATAGGCACTATTCTTGCAGTCTTCCAAAGTTTGGGTATGTATCCAGACACCAAGGATTCGTTAATTAGGGTTGTGACCGGTTTAGCAATTGCCGGCGCACTGAGCTTCAACAGCATTGCTGGGATTTGATAAGGTCCAGGACTGGTTTTTCATTTTTAGATTATTAAGGTGTTTCTTAATGACACTGATGGGTACAGGTCTAAAATTTAACTTCTCTATATTGGGTCTTTGCAGATGTAGTGGGGCCTGATTCACATTTGTAGTTTCAGGATGCATGCCATTTATTAGTTTGTCAATCAGGGTGGTGGAGCACCTGACAAAATAACTATTAAAGGCATTTGCTACTTCTAAGGGAAGTTACAGGGTTTGGTTGTCTACTTTGACAGTGGAGGGTTGGGAGTGGATTGGGGGAGTGTGTAAGCCTATTTATGATTTTCCAAAACTTTCTAGGGTTTGATATGTTATTGTTCAGATTTTCACAGAAGTATTGGGCCTTGGCCAATTTTGTTTGTTTAGTGCATATATTTCGCCATTGTCTATATACACAGTGATCAATCAATAGAGCCATTATGCTTGATCCTCAAGAGGATGTGGTGGGCCCAGGTGTGCCAGGGATAAGTTCAATAAAGCACAGGCTTCCATGTTGGGTTGTAATACCTGATTTCTATTCTGTGTATTAGTTACTGATATTGTTGATTCCATATGCAGTATTACACTAGGAGGCTGTCAGGGTTTTTTCCCTGCCTTGTTTGCCATGTGCTGCTGGCAGCCATTTTACTCACCTCTCTTGCTGACTCTGGTGCATACTGTGTGATGCTGCTCATTTCCTGCACTTCCTTTTATGGCCAGACTGGATGTACATCATCCGTGTGAGACAGGATGCAGTCTCAGAATTGTGATGTCATCACTTAGTATTTATTTTAAAGTGATTTTTATTGGAAATTTTTGCATATACATACATAGAAAAAAAAAAGAAAAAAAAAATACTTTTATCATTACATTCTCATCTCCATTGAAATATAGATATTTCTGACATACTCAATAATCCATCCACCCGCATTCGAACCCTCCCCTCTGTATGGTTATCTACTGCCATGTGAGTTAAACATTCCAGAGCTTCTTTTTATTTTATTCTTAACCCCTCTTGAATCACTAGATAGGCGGGGCTGCATAGTGGTGGGTATGAGTAGTAATCGCTTCAATCATATTAAGGATGATAATTAAAACAACAACTTTAACAAAATCAACTTTTCCTCCTATATTTATATAAATAGTGTCTCTCTCTGAGAGTAGTACCATACCTGAGAAATAGAGACACCTCTTCCCACGGCGCACCCCAGTCAACCCCCGCGTCTGCTCTGTGAGCTTCAGACCTCAGATGCTTGTACTTGTCTACCTATCCAGTAGAACCATACCTTTTGTAGTGTCTTTCTATTATTAAGGATTCCTGCTGCTTCCTCATACATGGTGTAGGTGAACTGTATTTTACTGTATATCTCCGACCATGTTGGTGTTCCTGTTTTCCAGTATCTCGCGATACATATCCTTGTGATCGTGCATAAAATTCTAATGAAAGTGTTCAAGTGTCTGTGATAGGTTTCTATGGGTTCATGTAGTAACGCCTGTTGTATGGTGAGAGTGACCTCTTCATCTATCAGCTGGCCTATAAACGAAGCTAGCTTTCTCCATATTTCCTGCACAGCCCACACAATCCCACCACATGTGTTTGTATGTGCCTCTCTGTCCACACACCCTCTATAACACAGGTTGCTCCCCTGTGGTGTAATGTGTGCCATACCTGACTGGGGTCAGGTACCACCTAAAGGCTGTTTTCAGTGTGTTCTCCTTTAGGTCAACGCTTAATAAGCCTTTATCTCCCGATTGGAATAGTAATTCCCACTCCTGTTTATCTTTCACTATTCCCAGTTCCTTCTCCCATGCTAACATTATTTGTGTTTTTGGTGCCAAAGGAGGTGATTGGGAAAGTTACATATAGTTTGGAAATTGAGTGTTTGAGTCTATGTGGGCTGATGCTGGAGGTTTCTAATGTCGTAGTCCATCTTCCTAGGAGCATTTTTAAGGAATTCTCGGAGGGAAGATTGCAGCTGTAAGTATATGAACCAGTGTAACTTTAGTGGTGCAAGCCTCTCTTGGAGGTGAGAGAAAGGCAACAATGCTCCCTTCTCTGCTATGTCTGCTACTCTGTAAAGACCCTTATTTTCCCACTTCTGTAGATGTTTATGTGTTTCCCCGTGTAGAAGATATCTAATTGGCATCAGTAGGGAGTTTTTAGGGAAGATGTCTTCTCTTTTTCTAACTTTTGACCATATCTGAACAGTGAGAGCTCTTGTGTGTGTTTTCGGGTAACTGTCAACATCTTTATTCTGTTGTGTGGCCCACAGAATGGAATCTGCGTAAGTCGCCCCTCTAATTCCGCCTCTAAGGTAACCCAGACCCGCTTCTCCCTCTCTCTTCAGTATCATCGCATCCTGTGCTGTTCTGGTCGCCCTATAGTAGTCCATTAAGTTAGGTCCCCCGATCCCTCCCAATGATCTATGTCTGTGTACTAAGTGTTTAGAGATCCTTGCCATTTTAGTACCTCTAATGAAGGCTGAGAGATCTGTCTGTATCCTTTCGATATCTGCAGTAACAATCTTTATCGGTAGTGCCCTAAATAAGTAGAGTAGTCGGGGTAAGATGGTCATTTTAACTGCAGCCAATCTGCCCATCCAAGAGAAGTTATATTTGCGCCATTTTGCTATATCCTGCCTAATTCTCTGAAACAGAGGTATGTAGTTGTATTTATATAGGAGTTGTGTTTGTTGTGAGAGATTGATCCCTAAGTATTTAAGTGTATGTTTGACCCACCGAAAATCAAAATTTAATTCCAGGAGTTTCTTAGTCTGGTAAGGGATAGCTATAGGGAGAACCTCGCATTTCTCCGAGTTAATTTTATAGCCTGAAATGGCCGAAAAGGACGCCAACACTGCATACAGATTGGGTAGGGAAATAAGAGGCTTTGTGATAGACAATAGTATATCATCTGCGAACAGGGTCAATTTGTATTCTGAGTGTGTCGTTTTAACTCCCTCTATGTCTGGGTGCGTTCTTATTCTGGTGGCCAGAGGTTCAATGCAGAGCGCAAATAGTAAAGGGCGACAAGGGACACCCTTGTCTTGTGCCATTAAGTATGGGGAAGATGGCAGATCTATAGCCTCCCCGCAGTCACCTGAGCCTGGGGTTTCGAGTATATAGCTCGAATTGCTGTCATGAAGGTGCCCTCAAAGCCCATTCTCCCCCAACACCTTGGTCATGTATTTCCAGTCAATTCTGTCGAACGCCTTCTCCGCATCCAGCGATAGCAGCAGAGAAGGCGTCCCCTGTCTTTCTAGATGATAGATGATGTTAGTAATTCTGCGAATATTATCTGGGGCTTCCCTGTCCTTAATGAATCCTACCTGATTTGGGTGAACTAGGCTAGGGAGAATTTCCTTAAGTCGATTTGCTAATATCTTCGTAAACAATTTCAGATCTTGATTTATTAGTGAGATAGGGCGATAATTTTTACATCTTTTATGGTCTCTGTCAGGTTTGGGGATCACCACTATTTTTGCTAGCTGTAACTCACTCGGGACAGAGTTCCCTTCTAAGTTATAATTACAGAATTTAGTCAGATGTGGTATTAAGGTGCCTCGAAACAATTTATAATATTCTCCTGTGAAGCCGTCAGGGCCTGCTGCTTTACCTGGCTTAAGGTCTTTCACTGCTTTCACTACTTCCAGGGTGGTGATTGGGGCGTTTAGACTATCTCTTTGCTCTTTGGTGAGAATTTTTAGTGGGCAAGTAGAAAAGGAATTCTTCAGTGTTTTTGTCTATTTCTGTATTATGAAGGACTTTTTTCCCATCGTAAAGTTTGCTATAAAAATTGGCGAATGTGTCTACAATCTCTTGTGGGTCCGAAGTCATTGTCCCTTGTTCTGTTTCTATCATAGGAATGAATGAGGCCTTGCCCTTTCCCTAATCTTATGTGCCATAAATTTATCTGGTTTGTTGGCATAAATGAAGTAGTGTGCCTTTAATTTTTGAATTGCCCTTGCAGCCTGAGAGTTTAAGATTTTCGCTAACATGGTTTTCTTAGTTTGGAGGGTCTGTAGTATCGTCCCTTTCCCCGTTAACTTATGTTGTCTTTCTAGCGTCTCTATCTCCTCGTGTAATTGTTGCAGTATTTGTCTGTTTTGGCGCTTTAATCTGGCACTTTCCTGTATCAGTTGTCCCCTGATCACCGCCTTATGTGCTGCCCATGTGTTTATAGGGTGAAGTGTGGTACCTGTATTTATCCCCCAGTACTCCACCAGCGACTGCAGAATCTTATCATGTCTTTGTGGGTTTTTCATAAGATTTGGGTCAAAGGTCCATGATCTTTTCCTTTTGGTGTCTTGCATCCCACTCAACTCTAATAGTAAAATAGAGTGGTCTGACCACACACATGCGTGTATATTTGAGCTCTGCAGCAGCGGGAGAAGCGCCTGGCTAACATATATGTAGTCCAAACGTGTGTAGGTTTTATGAGCCGTGGAATAAACGTAGTGTCGTTTGTGGCCCCGTGTAAAGAGTGCCAGGAATCCAGCAAGGAATGCGGTGACAGGGAATCCTGTATTGACTTAACTACTCTATTATGTCTGTGCTGTTTATTGGATAAGGAAGTATGTTAGTCGCCACCTGTGGGGCCATAGTTATATTGAAATCCCCTGCTAGTATGATTTTGGTTTGGGACCATTGGGTTAATAGAAAGGATATATGTCTAAAAAATCATGCTGATTATCATTGGGGGCATAAATGTTGCATAGGGTCACCTCGGTATCTAGCATCTTTCCTCTGACTATCAAGTATCTACCTTCCGGGTCTGCTAAAGTGTTTTCAAGAGTAAAGTCGATAGAGGAATGTATAAGAATTGAAACCCCCCTCTTTTTTGCGTCTGCGGTGGCATGGTAATGTGTGCTAAAGTGTTTTGTCCAGAATTTTGGGATCTTGGTTTTAAGGAAGTGTGTTTCTTGGAGGAACAGGATATTGGCATTTAGGCGTGTGTATTGGGACATAGCTACCCTCCTTTTGGGATCAGTGTTGAGCCCTCTGATGTTATGTGACACTATTTGTATGTTGCTAGACATCGTGTTTTTCACTAGTTCTGGTCTGTGTTCTGGATGTGTGGTGCTCATCAGTTATTACCTTCATATAGGCTGTCCTTCTCGACAGGATGTAGATCTTTGGAGTCAGGGCTCCACAGGGGTGCGCCGCAGAGATGTCACTAGGAGGAGAGAAAACAATTGGGGGGGGGAGAACATGGCCCGTTATTGAGAGATGAAACTAAAACATTATCTCCAACATTGGGATTAAACATTTGAAAAAAAGAAAAGAAAAAATAACCTGTAAACATTTGCTTGTTCCCCATTTATCCCTTTATGAGAAGGGAGGGCTGGGAGGGCCCATCTAGACATATCAGCATTTGATCTAATAATCGAATAAAAGAAAAGAGATAGAAGGCATGGCAAGACACTAAATATATAAAACATTAATGTAAGCCTGGAACTCGACTCTGGTAGGCCACATTACTACATAAAACTTTGTCTACAATGTTAAAATGTCAGTTAAGAGCTATACATAGCCTGTGTCTTCCTCCATCTCCTTCCACTCCATAGGTATCTTGATGTTGGAGACCTCCAGAGGAAGTCTGTCTTTCCTTTGATTATGCTCTTCATTGCCTTGTTCAAGTGTCCCCCAGTCTCAAAATGCTGATGGGAAGGGTTCTAATTAAAGTTCTTTGCCTCTAAGTTCCTTTGTCCTCCGTTTCTTGTATCTTGATGTATGCCACTTAGATTGGTCCTCTGTACGTATAGGTAATGGCCGAGGTGCTGATGTTGGTTCTTTCTCAGGTAGCGAAGGGGGATCGAGGCCCAATGCCTCACACACCTCGGGGATGTCTTCAGGTTCTTTAATCGTTATGACTTTAGTGTCCTTTGTTATAATTAATGCGAAAGGGAAGCCCCATCTGTATTGTATCTGCTTTTGTCTCAGCAGAGAGGTAAGGGGGCGTAGGGCACCTCGCCTCTGCAGAGTCCGAAGACTCAGGTCTTGATAGAACTGGATCACGTTGCCTTGGAATTTGAACGTGGGTTGTTTTCTAGCTGCCTGGAGAATCTTCTCTTTGTCTGGGAAGAAAGTCAGTTTAATCACGACATCTCTCGGAGGAAGGCCCACTTTGGCTTAGCTTTTAATGCTCTGTGAGCTCTTTCAACATGGAAGGTGTAGTCTGGAGGGTGAATTCGTGATCTGGGTAAAAAGCCTGTGTTAGATAAGCCGGAAGTTCTGTCCCTGTTATTTCTTCTGGGACTCCTTTCAGCCTAAGGTTATTCCTTCTGCTTCTGTTCTCCAGGTCATCTAATTTGTCCTGGAACTCCAGTAGTTGTTGTTGTTGTGTTGAGACCGTCTGAGATATTTCATCCACATTCTCTACCATGGCGTCCTTTTGGTCTTCAAGTGTATCTATCCTGTTTCCCATATCTGTTAAGTCGGATTTAATCTCTGATAGACTATTGGTAACCGATGAATGGATAGAATCTATTTTCTCCCAAAGTTTTCTCAAAGTTGTCGGCAATGTCTTTTTTTGAAACCAGGGTCTGTAGGTCAGCTTTAGTTAGTGGGGAATCATTTTCCGGTTGTTGTATGGAGTCAAGGTCCGAATCCTCACCCTCCTCCATGTCTTTATTGGACCTGGCAGATTGTGAAGATTTAAAGAAAGAGGACACTGAAGAGGGTTTAGTGGTTGATTTATCGCCTTTCATTACTCTCCTTGAAGACATTATATTATTAGAAGATGTGTGCCTTTGTATTATGTTGTATAGTAGGGTTCTATCTGTGAGAGGGTCGCAATTGGTATCTTGTTTTTCTGGACCTTTACGTGTGGCGTTGTCGCTATTCTGTGGAGGACATATGGGTATTAATATACCATGGATTTGACGAGTCTCAACTTCCTCTATGCATTATTCTTCTAGATGGGTACTCCCCTCCTGGGTCTGTCATATAGTTTACATATCCAAGGGCTGCCTTGTGGATACTTTCACTGGTAGGTTTAGTATGACAAACAAACCAAGGTACTGAAACCAGCGTTTCTCTTCCTCTTTTTCTTCCCCCCCACTCCTCAGAGGGCTTTGCTGTTTGGTTTTGCCCTTCTCCCCCAGGGCAGTTGTCCTCACAGGACGATCACGGGAAAGGGTCTAGGGGGTATGACCTGTCCTCACCAAGGAGGGACAGGAAAAGGGAGGGGAGAAGACACTAAAAATCTCTGCCGTCTAGGTGGTGCTCAGCTGAGTTGCAGGGTCTGGCTATGTTTGTTTCACAATAAGTTATATCCCTGTTGTGTGAAGAGGGGAAATAATTACTACTGCTGTGCAAAGTTCTTATTGCAGCCTAATAGTATGCTCGTTGTATCAGATTGCAATTGCTTATTAAGATGTGTTCTAGTGAATAGTAAATAGTTAGGCCTCAAACGTTTTTCTTTTTATGGTTATATCTCCCAAGTGTGTTTCAGAGATGTGAGAGGTGGTTTTTCTGCAAAGGTACATAGGTATACACAGAGTGCTGTGAGGAAAAATTTTGCATAAAAACTGATACACTGTGCAAAGTCAGCAACCCATGTAGGGCCACATCAATGTTTATAGTTGTATGAAAAAGTCCACTAATTTCAAGTAGTGCTGGCTATAAGGATGTGGATCTATAATATGTCCCTTTGTAATGTGCTAGACGGCCTCCGGTGTTGGATTCACTTGCACTGGTTTTTTAATTCCCCTTCTCTCATTTGGGTAACAGTCTCTGTGTGTTGTTATGGGGATTATCTAGTTCCAGCCAAGATGGCGTATTTTCACGCCACTGGCTTCCTCCCTGTGTAACCCAATCAGTCAGGCCAATATACCCTCCCGCAGACCTCCGGTCCATCTCACCTGGCAATCGTTGGAAAGTTTTATGTGTCTCCAGGTGGTCTTACCCCCTCACACTTTATATACCTCCGGGTCGGGGCTCCCGCTGTCCTGTCACTTGTTCTTGCTGCAACCGCGGCGGCTGCCGCAACGGCCCCGGAGAGGGGTCCCGACCCTCCGGGTGTCACAGGTTTCTCCCACTGCTTTGGGCAGTAGTCTGTTAGGTGTCTGAGGTGAGGTGAGTCGGCGGATGCCGGGCAGACCCCGCTGTATATATGTTAACAGTGGTGATCGGTTGTTGGCGGTTGTTCCTACTAGTTTACCGGTGCGGGTCCAGAATCCTTCAGAATTTATGGCCGGGTGGTTGGGTCACTAACAGGCACACTCTTGGTGATGGGTCAGATTGTTTTGCCCACTTTAGTATAGTTTCCTCATCTAAGTTTGGGCACTTTGTCAGGAGCTCCTAGTAAGTGCTGCTGTTCAGTTCGGCAGACAGCTCCTCCCCCCATCACTTAGTATTTAAAGGGCCTCTGTTCAGTATGCTTTGCCCTTGCGTTGTCTCAGACCTGTTTGTGAGAGCTCCTGTGTATTACCTGGCTGTCTGACATCCCTCCTGGTTCCTGATCCCTGGCTTGTTCCTGACTCTGCTGTTCTCCTTGTTCCTGATTCCGGCTTGTCTGACTACTCGCTTTGGCTCCTGACTCAGCTCGTCTGACTATTCGCTTTGGCTCCTGACTCGGCTCCTCTGACTACCAGTTCTGGTTTTGATTCCTGGCTTGTTATTTGACTTGTGGACTTTTTTATTATTTTTTGCTATTAATCAAGGTGTGATTATTTTTTGCACTTCTCGTCTCATTCTGATTCCTGGCACCCTGAAAGAGGCGCCTTCTTTTGTGATCTTTATTCACAGATACCTTGGATTTGCTGTTTTGTAAGGAGAATTTTCTATCCACTGCTGTAATACAAGTCTATCAGCATAGAAGACTGTATCTGGGACTGTTATCTCATACACAGGAACACCTAGCAAAGATTTCGAAAAGACTATTCACCTCGTGCACATTTTGTGTTTTTTGTGCATATTGTATTTTATTTATCTGGTGTGTGTGTATATGTTATTATGAATCTGTATATTTAATGTGATAAGGAAATCAATTGTATGGGTTGTTATATATAATATTAACAGTTTTGTCCAGTCGAGTGCCCCCTAGAGTTGGACACGATTGTGTCACCAACAGTTTTTCCCATATTGTACTGATTTTTGATTGGGGTAGCAGCTCTTGTGAGTTTTCACACCTTATTCATTTGTTGGTATAAGCTTATTTATAGCTGACCAATTATAAGTTAACAGCTTATTATAATACTCATTAGATATTTACTTATTTACAGATTTTATCTGGTATTGTCTGTTGGGGACTGTATCAGAACAGATAGAATATGTTATCTACTATAGAAAGAAACAACAAAAGGTCATTACTTGTTAATAATACCTCCAATATAGGAGGGGCCAATATGGAAACTAATACAACTAATAACAATGATATTAAGGAATTATTCAACAAACTAGAAGATCTCACCAAAACTGAACACTGTCATTGGTGGGATTTAGATTCCCTAAAGAAATATAATTCTAATAAACAGATACAAAGAGGTTTACGCATATTTAAAAATTGTTCATTTAAAAATGATGAGAATCTAACCACTAAATGTTTAGAAATATTAAATGAATGTTCTTTCAAATTTATTAATTTAACTCATTGAACATAGAAACTTCTAGATGAACTAGGTTTGTCTATAGAGAAAGTACAAAAAGATCTAGAACCACATAACAATCACCCTGAATATAATAAATTGAATGATGCCACTTTGAAAATCACAGATGATTATCAAAATGAAATAATTAATAGAAAGCATAAAAAAAAGATTAAGAGATGAAGAGGACTATGCCAACAGTGAGGTATATACATATAATAGGAAAACAAGGACACATGTCCAACCCCAATCGTCTTGGACTGTAGTAACCAATAAAACAAAGAATAACTGACACTATGATCACAATCGTTCTAATGATCATCATTCCCATAAAGGAGGGTCTGTCCATTATAATGGACCCTCCCAACTTAATAGAACAACCAATGACAACAAATTTAGAAGTCATACTAGACAAGATGTGTCCCATGTGACTATGCATCAGTATAAAAACAGACATACAGTACCGAGTCACAAATCACAAGATACATATCAGTATGAGGACAGATCAAGAGAATTGGGTCAAAGACAGTTCAATCTCAATCAGAAATCATATCAGTATAATCATGCATATTCTGAAACAAACTACCCAGGGACTTCAACTAATAGACAGGCAGATAACCATCCTGCAAGATATCCTCCTTCACTAATTAATACACAGAATAGATATCAGGTATTACAACCCCAAGAGATAGATCAGAGAGATAATAGATCATTCTCTATGTCAGATCATAGGGACAACGGTCAATCCCCCCAAACACCATCATCTAATGTTTTTTTAGAGAGACCACGAGAGAATCAAATCCCTTTAGAAAAACCCCCTTTGAATTTAGTGCCACTCTGGCAGAACACTCAACATACACACCAAAGGGTAACCCGCAATCTGCTGCATTTATCATTTTAATCACTTTGGGTAATGTACATACCCAATGGTTTTTTAATATTGTTTTTAATAAAAATTATGCTTAACAACATGGAAGCCTGAGCTTTATTGGACCTATCCCTGGCACACCTGGGCCACCACATCCTCTTGAGGATCAGTGTGCTGGGAAAGTGTTAAGATGATAAGATCTCATCCTGCGCAACTTAGCACATTTGGTGCTGCTCTACTTGTGAGTATATTTTCACTCCTTGTTACTGATATCGTTGATTCCATATGCAGTATTACACTAGGAGGCGCCTTCTTTTGTGATCTTCATTCACAGATACCTTGGATTTGCTGTTTTGTAAGGAGAAGAGCTGCCGTGATTACGATTTTCTATCCACTGCTGTAATACAATTTTATCAGCATAGAAGACTGTATCTGGGACTGTTATCTCATACACAGGGACACCTAGCAAAGACTCAGATAAGACTATTCACCTTGTGCACATTTTGTGTTTTTGTGGATATTGTATTTTATTTATCTGGTGTGTGTATATATGTTAGTATGAATCTGTATATTTAATGTGATAAGGTAATCAATTTTATGGGCTGTTATATATACTATTAACAGTTTTGTCCAGTTGAGCGCCCCCTAGAGTTGGACACGATTGTGTCACCAACAGTTTTTCCCATATTATACGTTTTACAGGCTCTCCCCATGCGACTTTCACAATCCTTTATCCAACAGGTCCAGATTGTGCTAAATTTATTTGTCTGAAATAAAATATGTCTAAGGGTAAATAAATAAACAATTGATAAGGTACTAAAGAATGGATGTTTGGTGGCTACATTTAGCCACTAATCAGCAAGCGCTACCCAGGTGCTGAACCAAAAAATACGCCAGCTCCTAAGTTTACATTTCTGCTGTTAAAATAAAGATACCAAGAGAATGAAGAAAATTGATACTAGGAGTAAATTAGAAAGTTGCTTAAAGTGATGATAAATCTATCTGAATCATGAAATAAAAAAATGTGGGTTTCATATCCCTATAAGTATTGTTACAGCTTTAATTTCTTCGTCTACCATTGGGAAATGTGACATTGCTTCTGCCATCAAAGTTACCATATGATTTTTTTAAATCATTAATAGTGATGTCGCGAACATAAAAATTTGGGTTAGCGAACGGCGAACGCAAACTTCCACAAATGTTCGCGAACGGGCGAACCGGGCGAACCGCCATAGACTTCAATAGGCAGGCGAATTTTAAAACCCACAGGGACTCTTTCTGGCCACAATAGTGATGGAAAAGTTGTTTCAAGGGGACTAACACCTGGACTGTGGCATGCCGGAGGGGGATCCATGGCAAAACTCCCATGGAAAATTACATAGTTGATGCAGAGTCTGGTTTTAATCCATAAAGGGCATAAATCACCTAACATTCCTAAATTGTTTGGAATAACGTGCTTTAAAACATCAGGTATGATGTTGTATCGATCAGGTAGTGTAAGGGTTATGCCCGCTTCACAGTGACAGACGCGCGCAGCGTGCACAGGAGGAGGCGGGCGCGTGCACGTGGATGGAGCGGGTGGGAACCGCTACACTACAGAAAAAAATGTTTTTATAAGTGGGAGAAAGGGGTGCAAAATATTTAGTACTTGGAAATCTAAGTGATCTAGGAGCGGGTGGGGGATTGGTCTTGGGGGGGGGAAGCTACACTACAGAAAAATGAAATAAAAATTAAAAAAAAAACATTTTATTTGCAAACTGGGTACTGGCAGACAGCTGCCAGTACCCAATATGGCCCCCAATAAGGCAGATGCTAAAAAATATATATATATATATAACAAAAAAGATACCTTTTATTTTAGTATTGGCAGACTTTCTGCCAGTACTTAAGATGGTGGGGACAATTGTGGGGTGGGGGAGGGAAGAGAGCTCTTTGGGAGGGATCAGGGGGTCTTATGTGTCAGGTGGGAAGCTGATCTCTACACTAAAGCTAAAATTAACCCTGCAAGCTCCCTACAAGCTACCTAATTAACCCCTTCACTGCTGGGCATAATTCATGTGTGGTGCGCAGTGGCATTTAGTGGCCTTCTAACTACCAAAAAGCAACGCCAAAGCCATATAAGTCTGCTATTTCTGAACAAAGGGGATCCCAGAGAAGCATTTACAACCATTTGTGCCATAATTGCTTGAAAAAGTTGACTATTTTTTTTAATTTGATCCCATTTGGCGGTGAAATGGTGGCATGAAATATACCAAAATGGGCCTAGATCAATACTTGGGGTTGTCTACTACACTACACTAAAGCTAAAATTAACCCTACAAGCTCCCTAATTAACCCCTGCACTGCTGAGCATAATACATGTGTGGTGCGCAGCGGCATTTAGCGGCCTTCTAATTACCAAAAAGCAATGCCAAAGCCATATATGTCTGCTATTTCTAAAAAAAGGGGATCCCAGAGAAGCATTTACAACCATTTGTGCCATAATTGCACAAAATGTTTGTAAATGATTTCAGTGAGAAACCTAAAATTTGGAAAAATGTAACTTTTTTTTATTTGATCGCATTTGGCGGTGAAATGGTGGCATGAAATATACCAAGATGGGCCTAGATCAATACTTTGGGTTGTCTACTATACTACACTAAAGCTAAAATTACCCCAAAAAGCTCCCTACATGCTCCCTAATTAACCCCTTCACTGCTGGACATAATACACGTGTGGTGCGCAGTGGCATTTAGCGGCCTTCTAATTATCAAAAAGCAACGTCAAAGCCATATATGTCTGCTATTTCTGAACAAAGGGGATCCCAGAGAAAAATGTACAACCATTTATGCCATAATTGCACAAGCTATTTGTAAATAATTTCAGTGAGAAACCTAAAGTTTGTGAAAAAATTTGTGAAAAAGTGAACAATTTTTTTTATTTGATCGCATTTGGTGGTGAAATGGTGGCATGAAATATACCAAAATGGGCCTAGATCAATACTTTGGATGTCTTCTAAAAAAAATATATACATGTCAATGGCTATTCAGGGATTCCTGACAGATATCAGTGTTCCAATGTAACTAGCGCTAATTTTGAAAAAAAAAAATGGTTTGGAAATAGCAAAGTGCTACTTGTATTTATGGCCCTATAACTTGCAAAAAAAGCAAAGAACATGTAAACATTGGGTATTTCTAAACTCAGGACAAAATTTATAAACTATTTAGCATGGGTGTTTTTTGGTGGTTGTAGATGAGTAACAGATTTTGGGGGTCAAAGTTAGAAAAAGTGTGTTTTTTTCATTTTTTACTCATATTTTATAGTAAATTATAGGATATGATAAAAATAATGGTATCTTTAGAAAGTCCATTTAATGGCGAGAAAAACGGTATATAATATGTGTGGGTACAGTAAACGAGTAAGAGGAAAATTACAGCTAAACACAAACACTGCAGAAAAGTAAAAATAGCCCTGGTCCCAAACGGACAGAAAATGGAAAAGTGCTGTGGTCATTATGGGGTTAATGTACACTACTGTTACACCAGATATGAGTTGCACTGGTGTGACACTGTGCCCTGGCAGTCACTGAAACGCACACGTGTGAAGGAAACTGACTGCTATTATTTCACAGTCAAAAAAGTGTTTGTTTTTTTAAATGTACACTACTGTTACAACAGATATGAGTGGTGGCACTGGGCAAGTGGGCACAGTATACGCTGTGAGCCTGACACACACGCTGGCAGGCAGGCAACTGCAATTAGATTACACAGGAAAAAAAAAAAAAGCAGACTGATGTTCTAGCCCTAAAAAGGGCTTTTTGGGGTGCTGTCCTTACAGCAGAGATCAGATGAGTCCTTCAGGACTGTAGTGGACACTGAATACACTAGCCTAGCTATCGATTTCCCTATTAAATCAGCAGCAGCTACACTGTCCCTCCTCTCACTAAGAATGCAGCTTCCGAATGAATCTAAAATGGATGCTGTCCAGGAGGTGGGAGGGTCTGGGAGGGAGGGTCTGCTGCTGATTGGCTGGAATGTGTCTGCTGACTCTGAGGTACAGGGTCAAAGTTTACTCAATGATGACGAATAGGGGGCGGACCGAACATCGCATATGTTCGCCCGCCGCGGCGAACACGAACAAGCTATGTTCGCCAGGAACTATTCGCCGGCGAACTATTCCCGACATCACTATTCATTAATCCTTTTCGTAATTCTTCATCATTGAAATCTGATATTTCACTGACAACTAATACTGCATCACTTAACAAATGCCCTGTTGATATACGAATTTCAGCAATAGACATCAATTGCTTTTGATTTGTTTTTCTTTCTGTATTACAAACATCTGGAATTACAAAATTCCACATCATCAAATGTAGAGGTTTATGTACAATTATCATTTTAATTATGTTAATCCTAGAAGATAATGATATCAGGAACGCCATCTATTTATTAAAATCTGACTTAATTTTAACAAAAAGAGGTGTATAGTTTCTTTTATACCAGTCTTTAGGATTTAACCCCAGATTAATACCTAAATGAGTAATTTGATCCTTAGCTTCTTTACTGTAGTTAAGGTATATGAATTTCTGTAAATTGAAACTGTACTTAAGCTATAAAAATTTCTGTAAATCCATAGCATTTTGGATTTCTGCATTAATCTTGTAGCCAGATAAAGAAAATATTCTATTAGTTGTAGATCGAAAGATTGTCAGCATATAAAGAAAGGTTTAATTTTGCCCTTCCAAACCTCACCCCTCTAATTGTTATCTAATACAAATTGCCAAAGGTTCTGTCGTAAAGTTAAAATGTAGGGGCGAAAGGGGACAACCTTGTCTTGTACCTTTAGAGATATGAATTCTAGAAGAGGGAATAAATTGATTAAAATTGAAGTAGAGGGATTGTATAGGAGTCTTACAAATTGATTAAAGTGACCAGAAAATCAAAAATTCCACAATCTCCCCACATTGCTACTATTAAAATAAACCTAATAACCCCTAAACCTCCATCCCCCCACATCGCTACTACTAAAATAAACTTATTAACCCCTAAACTGCCGGCCACCCACATCGCGACTACCTAAATTAAACGATTAACCGCTAAACCTAACACCACCTAACTTAAAGTAAAGTTACAATATACTAACTGCCTTAAAATAAATAAAAACTTACCTGTGAAAAAAAATAAAACCTAAGCTTAAACTACAGAAAAAAACTAACATTACTGAAATAATAAAAATCTAAAATTACACACAAAAAATCTAACATTACAAAAAAAAAACTAACATTACATTTAAAAAAAAAACAAACTAACATTAAAAAATAGAAAAAATAGCTAAGATTACAAAAAATAAAAAAACGAACATTGCAGAAAGCAACGAACAAAATTATTCAAGATAAAAAAAATATTCCTAATCTAATAACCCCTTAAAAACAAAAAAGCCACCCCGAAATAAAAAAAAAAACCTGTATCTAACAATAAACTACCAATAGCCCTTAAAAGGTCCTTTTGTAGGCATTGCCCTAAAGAAATCAGCTCTTTTACCCCAAAAAATACAAAGTCCCCCTAAAATTACAACCCACCACTCACCCAACCCCCCAAAATAAAATACACCTAACTAAAAAACCTTAATCTACCCATTGTCCCTAAAGGGACATTTGTAATGGGCACTGCCCTTAAAAGGGCAATCAGCTCCTTTACTGCCCATAAAAATAAAAAAATAAACTAATCTAAAAAAAAAAAACACCACAAAAAAAGTAACACTATATACCCCTTTTATATCAGGGTACCTTGCATTCCTATTGGCTGAAAATTTCAAATCAGCCAATAGGATGAGAGCTGCTTACATCCTATTGGCTGATTAGACTTTGATTAAATCAGCCAATAGGATGTAAGCAGCTTTATTTAGCATGTTGCCGCCAACTTTCATGATTCAGATAGAGCATGCAATTTTAAGTAACTTTCTAATTTACTCCTATTATCAAATTTTCTTCGTTCTCTTGCTATCTTCTATCTTAAAGGACCAGTAAATAGAGAAGATTTGCATAATCAACACTTCAAATGAGTAGTAGATTTTTTTCTGACAAATTTCAAAATATGTCTATTTCACTCCTCTTGTACAATGTGACGGCCGTCAACCAATCACAAATGCCTATATGTATATTCTGTGAATTCTTGCACATTCTCAGTAGGTGCTGGTGACTCAAAAAGTGTCAATATAAAAAGTCTGTGCACAGTTTGTTAATGGAAGTAAATTGGAAAATTGTTTAAAATTGTTGCTCTATCTGAATGATGAAAGTTTAATTTTGACTTGAGTGCCCCTTTAATTCTTTTTTTTTTTGTCTTTTTAATAATATATCAGAAAGATTCTGTCACAATATTTACACTCCTGTATTTTAACATTTTTAAATAATTTCTCGGATTCATTTCTGAAAGGCTTAACCTTTTTGTTTTTATTACATCTGAACGTGGGCTTTATTTTTCAGTTACTTTTATGAAACTATGTGAAATAAGGAAATAGAAAATGGGAAAGAAAGCGACGGTGACAATCATAAACACAAAATGATATATTTATATGCAAGTAAATAAAATAGACTTGGTTATGTGAACTCATGGCTAATAATTTACAGTAAATACACAGCCTATAAAATAAATACAACTTACACTTCCCTGTATAGTGACATAGAACTCAAATATAATATAGTCAGATACTGTGAGTAGTTCCTTAAAGTGATAGTAAACTCTCACGTTTATAAAATCAGATGCGGAACTTTAGTGATATTTTAGATGAGGTTTATTTCATCAGTTGTAATGAAGTTGCGCTCTAACTTACATTTTAATAAAAATATGAAATTCAAATCCCCCACGCTCTGCCGCCCACTTCAAAATTCAATTTGTCTGTGAGCTAATGATCTGAATTGTTCTCCAATCAGTGCGCTCTGCATATGAAACTTTTGTTGTGGCTAGAGCGCTGATTGGAGAACAATTCAGACCATTAGATCACAGAAAAATTGACTTTTGAAGTGGGCGGCGGAGCGCGGGGAATATGAATTTCATATTTTTATTAAAAAGTAAGTTATAGCGCATCTTCATTACTGGTAAAATATTTTATAAATAAATAATAAATAATTACAACTGATGAATAAAACCTCATCTAAAAAATCACTAACATTTCGCATCTGATTTTAAAAAGGGGAGAGTTTACTATTAGTGATGTGGCGAATAGTTCGCCGGCGAATAGTTCCCGGCGAACATAGCTTGTTCGCGTTCGCTGCGGCGGGCGAACATATGTGATGTTCGATCTGCCCCTATTCGTCATCATTGAGTAAACTTTGACCCTGTACCTCACAGTCAGAAGACACATTCCAGCCAATCAGCAGCAGACCCTCCCTCCCAGACCCTCCCACCTCCTGAACAGCATCCATTTTAGATTCATTCAGAAGCTGCATTCTTAGAGAGAGGAGGGACAGTGTAGCTGCTGCTGATTTAATAGGGAAATTGATAGCAAGGCTAGTATATTCAGTGTCCACTACAGTCCTGAAGGACTCATCTGATCTCTGCTGTAAGAACAGCACCCCAAAAAGCCCTTTTTAGGGCTGCTTTTTTTTTTTTTTCCCTGTGTAATCTAATTGCAGTAGCCTGCCTGCCAGCGTGTGTGTCAGGCTCACAGCGTATACTGTGCCCACTTGCCCAGTGCCACCACTCATATCTGTTGTAACAGTAGTGTACATTTTAAAAAAACAACACTTTTTTGACTGTGAAATAATAGCAGTCAGTTTCCTTCACACGTGTGCGTTTCAGTGCCTGCCTGCCAGGGCACAGTGTCACCCCAGTGCAACTCATATCTGGTGTAACAGTAGTGTAGATTTAAAAAAAAACAACACTTTTTTGACTGAGTTAAATAATAGCAGTCAGTTTCCTTCACACGTGTGCGTTTCAGTGCCTGCCTGCCAGGGCACAGTGTCACCCCAGTGCAACTCATATCTGGTGTAACAGTAGTATAGATTTAAAAAAAAAACAACACTTTTTTGACTGTGTTAAATAATAGCAGTCAGTTTCCTTCACACGTGTGCGTTTCAGTGCCTGCCTGCCAGGGCACAGTGTCACCCCAGTGCAACTCATATCTGGTGTAACAGTAGTGTAGATTTAAAAAAAAACAACACTTTTTTGACTGTGTTAAATAATAGCAGTCAGTTTCCTTCACACGTGTGCGTTTCAGTGCCTGCCTGCCAGGGCACAGTGTCACCCCAGTGCAACTCATATCTGGTGTAACAGTAGTATAGATTTAAAAAAAAAAAACACTTTTTTGACTGTGTTAAATAATAGCAGTCAGTTTCCTTCACACGTGTGCGTTTCAGTGCCTGCCAGGGCACAGTGTCACCCCAGTGCAACTCATATGTGGTGTAACAGTAGTGTAGATTTAAAAAAAACAACACTTTTTTGACTGTGAAATAATAGCAGTCAGTTTCCTTCACACGTGTGCGTTTCAGTGCCTGCCAGGGCACAGTGTCACACCAGTGCAACTCATATCTGGTGTAACAGTAGTGTACATTTAAAAAAATGGGGAGTTTGCGGTTGTACAAATGGACTGTTTGCGGTTGTTTGCAGTGCGTTAAAGGGACAGTCTAGGCCAAAATAAACTTTCATGATTCAGATAGAGCATGTAATTGTAAACAATTTTCCAATTTACTTTTATCACCAATTTTGCTTTGTTCTATTGGTATTCTTAGTTGAAAGCTTAACCTAGGAGGTTCATATGCTAATTTCTTAGACCTTGAAGCCCACCTCTTTCAGATTGCATTTTAACAGTTTTTCACCACTAGAGGGTGTTAGTTCACGTATTTCATATAGATAACACTGTGCTCGTGCACGAGAAGTTATCTGGGAGCAGGCACTGATTGGCTAGACTGCAAGTCTGTCAAAAGAACTGAAAAAAGGAGCAGTTTGCAGAGGCTTAGATACAAGATAATCACAGAGGTTAAAAGTATATTATTATAAATGTGTTAGTTATGAAAAACTGGGGAATGGGTAATAAAGGGATTATCTATCTTTTAAAACAATAAAAATTCTGGTGTAGACTGTCCCTTTAAACGGGGAGTTTGGTCTGTCACTGTGAAGCAGGCGTAACCCTTACACTACCTGATCGATACAACATCATACCTGATGTTTTAAAGCACGTTATTCCAAACAATTTAGGAATGTTAGGTGATTTATGCCCTTTATGGATTAAAACCAGACTCTGCATCAACTATGTAATTTTCCATGGGAGTTTTGCCATGGATCCCCATCCGGCACGCCACAGTCCAGGTGTTAGTCCCCTTGAAACAACTTTTCCATCACTATTGTGGCCAGAAAGAGTCCCTGTGGGTTTTAAAATTCGCCTGCCTATTGAAGTCTATGGCGGTTCGCCCGGTTCGCCCGTTTGCGAACAGTTGCAGAAGTTCACGTTCGCCATTCGCGAACACAAAATTTTAGGTTCACGACATCACTATTTACTATCACTTAAAAAAAGATATAGTACTGCAATCATAATTGTAATGATACATTTTGAATGCTCATAACTATCGAATACAAATCATATGAGTTCTCTTGTTTAGGAGGACTTAAAGGGATACTAAACCCAACCTTTTTCTTTCATAAATCAGATAGAGCATACATTTAGCCACCAATAAGTAAGCGTAACCCAGGTTCTGAACCAAAAATGGGCTGGCTCCTAAGCTTTACTATCCTGCTTTTTAAATAAAGATAGCAAGAGAACTAAGAAAAAATTATAATGGGAGCAAATTAAAAAGATGCTTAAAATTGCTGCTCTATCTGAATAATGAAATAAAAAATTTGGGTTTAGTGTCCCTTTAACCCCTTCACCCATATGGACGTGTATATAAGTTGTGCAGTACTTTGGCTATCCTGCCGCACAATATATATACGTTGGATCTTCAGGAAGTTCCATCACTCTTGGCTGTTAAGTTACAGCTGAGAGCTGGAGTTCCTGAAGCTTCAGGTATCTGCCGTATATAGAGTTGGAGAGCAATTGGTGCTCTGGCTCCGTATGAGGGCTCCTGCTGGTGCCGGCGGGATGTGTGTGCGGGAAGCCGGTGGCGGGTGGGCGGCTCAGCAGCGGATGGAGGGAAGGGGTGGAGGGGGAGGGCCCTACGCTAAAGAAAAAAAAATGGACAGGGAGGGATGGGGCAGCTACACTACAGAAAATGGGATGTGGGAGGCCCTAACAAAGGATCATGGGAGGGGGAGGTGGGGGGACACTATACTAAAGATTTTTTTTAAAAATAAAAATAATAATAATAATAATAAAAAAAAAACGTTTAAGAGGTACTGGCAGACAGATGGCGGCTAATAGGTAGAGGGGGGAGTTTTGGGGAGCTGTTTGGGGGGGATCAGGGAGGTTGGGGGTAAGGGGGATCCTACACTGCAGAAAATGTAAACATATGTGTATATATATATATATATATATATATATATATATATATATATATATTATTTTTATTAAAAAAGCCTTACATTTTCATACTGGCAGACTGTGCCAGTACCTAAAATGGGGTGACCAGTGGGAGGTGAGGGAGGGCAGAGAGTTGTTTGGGAGGGGGTGGGGGGTGAGGGAGGGCAGAGAGCTGTTTGTGAGGGATCAGGGAGGGATCAGGGGTTTGGAAGTGTCGGATGGGAGGGTAATCTCTACACTAGAGCTAAAATTAACCTTTTAAGCTACCTAATTGACCTCTTCACTACAGGGAATAACAGAAGTGTGGTGCGCAGCTGCAATTAGCGACCTTCTAATTACCAAAAAGCAATGTCAAAACCATATATGTCTGCTATTTCTGAACAAAGGGGATCCCAGATAAACTTTTACAACCATTTGCGCCATGATTGCACAAGCAGTATGTAAATAATAATAAAGTTTGTGAAAAAAGTAAAAAATTTTTTTATTTGATCGCATTTGGTGGTGAAATAGTGGCATGAAATATACCAAAATGGCCTAGATCTATATCTTGGGTTGTCTACTTAATATATATATATATATATATATAGTTTTGTCAGGTAAAAAAAAAAAGGCTCTATTTATGTTTAAATTGAGTGATAGCAAAAATGCTAAAAAGTCTCCGGTATTTTGGACGTTTTTCTCTTAAAGTCCCGGTAGTGAAGGGGTTAAGCTAGTGAAAGCAGAAGGAAATGAAAAAGAAACAGAAATATCCTTATACATAAAAGGTCAATAGAAAAAAACAAACAACAAAGTTTAATTTTATAATGTATTCTTCCCTAAAGAGAGAAATGCAAAAAACAGGGCAATGATGTGTTTAGGTTTTCTTTTGCTATTGGCCCTTGGAAACCTAATGCCCCCACTTCAACAATTTTAGCTATATGCTTCATATACAGGGGCATATTTTGGTCTAGGCCTGTGCATAGGGCAGCAAGATTTAAGGGGGGGAAGCAAATGTTAAAAGGTAGTTCTCATGTATACATAAACACTGTACTATATCATATCTCCCACCATTTGTGACTAGGTATTAGGGACTCAGGAGGCTGAGGGGGCTTCGCAGGTTGTGTAGTGGGTGGGGTTGTGGGCGTGTCTGACTAGTAGATGGGCGTGTCTGGGCAGTTTTTGGTGTCTCTGGGTGATCCGAGCGTGGGGCCAAGGGAAATTTTGTAAATCAGGACATATGGCTGTCTCAAAGGAGAGTGGGACAGAGCTCGTAATTAGAGCTTGTTCCTCTCAAATAGGGGCAGTTAGGGGGTCCTATATATTAATATGTAGCTATAAACTAGTATTGTTTTCTCAATATGTCATTTTAAAATTCTTTATTTTTGTACACTAAAAAAAACATTTCATGTTTAGACATTCCCATCATTACTTAATTGGTATAACAATCTACATATATCCCCATGTTATTTATATTCGACTCTAGCAAGTCTCTTTCTGTTTTAACAGGAACACTTTTTTTTTTTGTATTTGTATAATTTATTTTAAATATTTTTTATTGAGACAAATATGTAACATTAACATTTCGGTGATACAATCATTGAATAAACAGGGAGAATATTGACAGAGTTTGACATAGTTATCGTCACTTCATAGTCATTATATATTCCAGTAATGTAATGCTTAAGCATCATGACTATTCAACATCCTTATTGAGAAGTAATGAGCTAAATATTATATTAGAACAGTCTCAAATTCTTTTTTTATTTTTTTTAAGGAGGGTGTTAATATGGTGTACAAGTAGGATGAGTAGTTATCTCAGTAGTATATGCGTATGTATATAGATGCAGATTATACATGTATACTATCTGCAGAGGGATATGAGTAGAATAACACGTAATCCAGAGGGAGAGTGAGTGTGGAGGGAAAGGGGAAGGGGGGGGGGGGAGAGTGGGAGAAGAGGAGAGTGGAAAAGAAAGGAAGGGGGGGGGGAGGGGGGGGAAGGGGGAGGAACAGAGAAAAACAAACGGCGTGAGAGCTAACACGCAAGAGTCAGTGAATGTGGGGATTTTATAGCGGCAAAGGGGTTCGTGTTGTATCCCAATTAGGAAATTTTGTGAGCCATGGGGACCAGATCTCAAAAAATGAGTCAACCTTGTCCTGTACTCTATATGAATACTGTTCCATTTGTCCGATATGCTGAATCACAGCAAGGACCTGTGAAAGAGTTGGAGGCTTCTCTTTCTTCCATGATCTAGCTATGGTCAATTTCGTGGCCATAAGAACATAGATCCCTAGGGCTCCTTTTGGGGAGCTAAGGTTTGACATCTGCATATGGAGCAGAGCTGTCTCTGGGATGTGTTGTATGGTGATTCCACAAGTGCGGAGGAGGTTATAGACTTTTTCCCACAGGGGTTGAATGGCCGGACAGGACCACCAAATGTGTTGTGCTGTGCCTTTGTGTCCACAGTTCCTCCAACACTCAGGTGTGTGAGTGTTATAGATTCTGTGTAGTGTAGCCGGCACCAGGTGCCATCGGATGAGAATTTTGTAGTGTAGCTCCAAGAGGGTGGCACAGTGTAATAACTTTTTAGTTACAATAATTCTGGCTTTCCATATATCTACTTCAGCGGTAAAAGCTAGCTCTCTCTCCCAGGCCGTGTGCTGCGAAATCTTATGTAGGGTTTGTGTGTTGTTAAGCAAGTTATAGTGTAAGGAGAGGGGTGTGAGATGTTGGATGCTTGTTGCCACATGGATTCCCATGGTGAGGGCCGTCTAAGTTCTGTCTTTGGGTATCCCCATGTACGTAGGTGCGTGCTTAGGCGGTATGCCTCAAAGTTAAGGCTAGTCAGGATTTAAAATTTAGCGCACAAATTAGGATGTGAGAGCCATATGTCATTGTCGTAAAAGTCAGTCACTAACAATTTCTGTCTATTGCGCCATGTTTCAGGATGGGAATCTGAATTATTATAAAACAGTGGGCGCTTAAAGCAAGAGATTAAGTAGATATGCTAAAAATAATTATCTCTGTAGAGAATAGATAAAACGTTGGAGAATAATATCAGATACACTATGGTCTTAAATATGTTAAAATGTATTAAAATATTTATTTAATAAACAGATCTTAATATATTAAAATGTTTAATGAACAGATCCAAAACGACAATTGATAATCAAAATCTAAAACAATATACATTCACTCCCAACTATAGTTGCTCTTACAACCGTTCACACGCTCCCTAAAACAAACAATACTGTCTAAATGAATATATGAACAAAATAGATCAATGAATGCTGAAAATCACATCAAAAACAAAAAGTGCGATATATTTCTAAAAAGGACTTAAAAAATAATAATGTCTGTTCCTGGTGGAAAGTTTATGATATAAGTTCATATACAATAAAATTTCTGATAAAATTTCTGACAGGTCCGCTACAGCAAGGTAAAATGCCAAGTCTTAGTCTTTTTTCCAAAACTGATTATCCCAAGTAATGGGAATCTGGTAAGCAAAAATGTGCTCCTGGTATGGTGAGTGCAGGTGACGGGTGAGGTGATATAGCTGGGTTGGGTCTGATTTGATCCCACAACTGAAAAGCATGCTTAAATATCTGATGTGCAGTGTTAAGATGTTGTCTATGATGGGTGGGAATCCAAAGGAGATCTGAGAGTGATATTGTGGGTGGAAGAAGTGCCGATTCGAGCAGGTGCCATTGTGGGAGTCGTTCTATGTTATTCCAAACTAACAAATGTGAAAGTCTGGCCGCATAGTAATAGTTTATGAGGTTTGGAAGAGCTAGGCCCCCTTGCTCAATTGGCTTCTCCAGAGTCCGTCTGGATGTTCTGGATCTCTTATCTTTCCATACGTAGGTCATTATCAGGCTCTGCATTTTATTTAGAGTGGACCTTGGTATGTTGTACGGTATAGACCGAAAAAGATAGGATATTTGGGGAGGAAGGACATCTTTATCGCAGCAATACGGGCAGTCCAAGAAATTTCTCGAAATTCCCAGGTTTCCAACAATTTCTTAAACTCTGGAAGTCTTTCTGTATAATTTTGAGTCACAGTAATAGAAGGGTCTGGGCTGAGTAAGACTCCCAGAATCTTGAGTGAAGATGTGTTCCAGTGGAACTGGTATTTCCTTTGGAGTCGTGTGAGGGCATCGGGCGGTATATGTATGGGGAGTGCTTCTGTCTTTGCAATGTTAAGCTTGTAATAGCTTAAGTTACTAAAATTCTTAATGATCTTAAAGACTGAGGGGAGCGATTCACTAGGCGAAGTTAGCATAAGTGTGATGTCGTCAGCATATAATGAAATGATGTGCGTCTGTGGGCCAACGTGAAGTCCAGTTACTCGTGGGTCTCTCCTAATGCTCTGCGCAAGGGGTTCAATAGCTAAGGCAAATAGGAGGGGTGACAATGGACATCCCTGCCTGGTGCTATTGGATATAGGGAATAAAGCAGACTGGAATCCAACTCCTCGGACCCTGGCTGAAGGGCTAGAGTAAAGAGCTTTAACTGCTAAGACAAAGGAGTCTGAGATATGTAGAGTCTCCATCACCCTCCACAGGTATTCCCATCTGACCCTGTCAAATGCTTTTTCAGCATCTAAAGACAGGGTCAGAAGGGGGATCCCTTGTGCCGATGCAAGATGTAAAAGATCTAGGATATGCCGTGTCGCATCAGGGCCCTCTCTATGTGGGATAAAGCCCACTTGGTCACTGGCTATAAGGGAGGGGATAACTCTAGAGAGCCGGTTAGCCAGCAATTTGGCGTATATCTTGGTGTCAATGTCAAGCATAAATTGGGCGGTAGCTAGTGCATTGGTCTGGGGGTTTGCCTGGTTTTAGAATAGTTACTATCGTGGCTTCCAGGAATTCAGCGGTGAAAGAACCGCTACTCATACTTTCCTGGCAGAGTCTACAAAGGAGGGGAGCTAACAAATGTTGGAAGGTTTTGTAAAATCTTGCCGTGAAGCCATCTGGGCCAGGGGATTTAACAGGAACACTTTTTATCTTTTGTTCAAAAATAAAGATAGATAGTGATTTATTTTTAATAAAATACTTAATGTATTTAGCTATTATTAACAAAATATTGTCCACTATAGCTTAGGGACAAGTGGCAATGTCTTAGGGAAAAATATGCTGACTGATTCATTTTAGCTCTTTAACACAAATTTTAATGAATCTGTAATTAGTATTAAACAATCATAAACATGTACAATGCAGGACTCACAGTGTAAGGAAAGCGTATGATAAATATGGTGGCAGGGTTTCCAAGATGACTGCCACAGTGTTACTGTACAAAAAAAACTGCCACCATATTTATACAGGAAAGCTGTGCAAGTGCATATCCTCTGGTGTAAACTGACCAAGGGGGGAGGATGACTCACATTCAGAGAGAAACAGCTCATATTTTCCCATGTAGCTGCCTGCTCAGCTTCTGGGGTACTTTTGAAATGGGGGCCCTGTCACAGCCTTTGCCCTTTGGCCTTGTTATATTTAGTTACACCACAAGCAGTACACAGAGGAGCAGGAGGGAGGCCATGCAGAATTGACCCCGGGAAAAAATGAGAGGCGTTTTTTTCTCTGCCTCTGTTTCACTCGACCAAAGGGGAATCTCAAAAAGTAGGATCCCATCCCCAACTTTTTAAAAATTCGATTGTTCACCAACAAATAAAATGTAACAATGAATTCCCAGTCACAAAGACACAATTCCATTTGAAATCCCGTTTATGAAGACGACTGCACTAAAGCTGCCAATCACAGAAAAGTGAGTGTGATTTAGAAACAAACATTTACAAACGCGATTGCTACACACCATTTCTAGTGTTTTCTCACTTTTCTTGCAGATCTGTTAGCTTATGGGATATCGCTTATTAAATACATATACATTGGCTTCAGATGAATACAAATTCATCCAAATTTATGCAGATCCGAACAGCCAAATATATTATTGGAAGAAACGGATGGAGAATGAATGATTGCTTGACTAAATCAATGTGTTCATTAAACTGTACCATTTGATGTCACAAAAAGGTGCCGGAAGGGGGGGGAGGAGCTATATTGTTTGACTAATCTGCTCCATTGTTTGTATTGATGTACAGGAAGTCTGACCATTTATTTGTCATCCACTGTCCAGTCCTGCCACAGTATTACTAATAACTGATGCTGGGGACAGCATTCAGGCTCTAAATGTTGGATTTGAATCACACAGGCTGTTTCAATCAAGTGTAAATTTAGCAGGGAGATGGTAATGTAGTTGAAAATCTTGCTCAGGTAACTGAAATAGCAAAATATGCTAATAAGTAACTATAAGACTTCACTTTGGCAATGCATAACATATTTAAAGTGATGGCAAACCTTAAATAATCAAATGCCATATATTTAATATTTGCCATTCTAAAATTATATGTCTATTTTTTTGGTTTTTAATTAGTGCCTATAGAAATGCTTCTTTTGCAATGTTATGCCGGCCCATTTGTATGAACTCTTTTTTTTTTAATGTCAATTTCAGTGCACATCCAATCAGCATGTGTGTCATTTGACAATCTTGAAGTCCAGCCCCTTTAAAGCCCATACAAAGCCTATGTAGAGAGTGGATGTGACAGCTCTATATATCACAGCCCAGCCAAAAGAGGAAATGAAGTGGGGCGGAGAACCAGACTCCCAACTCCCTCCCCCCTCCCTCATTTACCCACCTCTCCCTCCATGAACCTTTCCCTACCCTCTGATCCCCCATCCACTTGGATCGCCTCTCCCTCACCCCCTCTTTCCCCCTCCCTATCGCTCTCAACATTATTTTTTCTGCAGCGTAGCGGTCCCACCCGCTCCCTCCCCCCCCTCCAGCGATGGACAGAGTGTCCCTCTTTGCTTCGGTACCTCTGCAAGACTATTTCTGCACTGCCCCACTCGAGAGGCATGCAGAAATAGCGCAATCTCGCTACTTTTAGCGAGTTCGCAGCAGAGAGAGGCCCAGGACAGCAGTCCTTAAGGGCTTAACAACCAGTGCCAACCTCACCCTTGTCTCGGCAGACTCTACTGCGCATCGGCCCTGGTCGTTATGGGGTTAAGGCCAGGTATGTTTGTCTCATGCAGTCTGACTGCATCAGACAAACATACTAGGCCTTTTATAAAATAGGATGTAAATACACTTTGTTTAAAAATATTTATGTGGTTTTACTTGCAAACTAATATATTTTTCATTGCAACATTCTTATGGTCTGAAAGTTACCATCACTTTAAGCAAATACCTGATTTAAAATATGCAAATCTGATACGCACAGCAAAAGCATAAAAGAAATGAGTAATAATATCAAAGACAAAATATAACTTAAATAACTCAGCAAGGTAATAAGGAAGATGTAGTTAAACAATACAGATAAAACCGGCAATGACAAAATCTAAACATTATAAAATCAATCATTAGTAAATCAATAAACAAGTCAAGGTCAAACCACGTAAGCAGATACTTAAACAATCAGAATCACAAATAAAGTCACATAACCAAACAAGAAAGCATAGTATCAGATAGAATACCATAGCCAGGGGGTAAATAATGACTTAATAGGGTTGTCATCTGTCCTCCTCAAAAATACTTGACAACCTGTAGGTGACTGGGCGCATGTAGGTAGGTGGGATCACAAAATGATCCCCCCCCCAAGAGCTCTACCTTAGCCCCCACCATTTTGAACCAACAATGTATATTTTCCATAACTGAGCAGCCACATTATCCAGTGGGTTTATAGTAACTTTTACATTAATAATGTTTCCTCTTTGGCCGCAAGTAACAGAAATACACAGTAATGATTTGACCTCCTTGATTGACAGGAACACACACACTGAAATGATTTAACACACACATGACTGCCGGTAACACTTTGTTTTACCTTGCTTGGCAGCCAGTAACACACAGAGTAGTGACTGAACAGTGTCACTAGTTTCAGGGCCATATTTTAATGCACAGAGGCATAGGAGAAAATTAGCTTTGTTCTCATGATAATCTGTGTTGAAGACATACCTAGGTAGGCATCTGAAGCTCTAAATGGCAGGAAGTAGTGCTGCCATCTAGTGCTCTTGCTAATGTATAACATTAGTACTACATGACAGGAAATAGTGCTGCCATCTAGTGCTCTTGCTAATGTATAACATTAGTACTACATGACAGGAAATAGTGCTGCCATCTAGTACTCTTGTTAATGTATAACATTAGCACTACATGACAGGAAATAGTGCTGCCCTCTAGTGCTCTTGCTAATGTATAACATTAGTACTACATGACAGGAAATAGTGCTGCCATCTAGGGCTCTTGCTAATGTATAACATTAGCACTACATGACAGGAAATAGTGCTGACATCTAGTGCTCTTGCTAATGTATAACATTAGTACTACATGACAGGAAATAGTGCTGTCCTCTAGTGCTCTTGTTAATGTATAACATTAGCACTACATGTCAGGAAATAGTGCTGCCCTCTAGTGCTCCTGCTTATGTATAACATTAGTACTACATGACAGGAAATAGTGCTGCCCTCTTGTGCTCTTGCTAATGTATAACATTAGTACTACATGACAGGAAATAGTGCTGCCCTCTAGTGCTCTTGCTAATGTATAACATTAGTACTACATGACAGTAAATAGTGCTGCCCTCTAGTGCTCTTGCTAATGTATAACATTAGTACTACATGACAAGAAATAGTGCTACCATCTAGTGCTCTTGCTAATGTATAACATTAGCACTACATGACAGGAAATAGTGCTGCCATCTAGTGTTCTTGCTAATGTATAACATTAGTACTACATGACAGGAAATAGCGCTGCCATCTAGTGCTCTTGCTAATGTATAACATTAGTACTACATGACAGGAAATAGTGCTGCCATCTAGTACTCTTGTTAATGTATAACATTAGTACTACATGACAGGAAATAGTGCTGCCATCTAGGGCTCTTGCTAATGTATAACATTAGCACTACATGACAGGAAATAGTGCTGACATCTAGTGCTCTTGCTAATGTATAACATTAGTACTACATGACAGGAAATAGTGCTGTCCTCTAGTGCTCTTGTTAATGTATAACATTAGCACTACATGTCAGGAAATAGTGCTGCCCTCTAGTGCTCCTGCTTATGTATAACATTAGTACTACATGACAGGAAATAGTGCTGCCCTCTTGTGCTCTTGCTAATGTATAACATTAGTACTACATGACAGGAAATAGTGCTGCCCTCTAGTGCTCTTGCTAATGTATAACATTAGTACTACATGACAGTAAATAGTGCTGCCCTCTAGTGCTCTTGCTAATGTATAACATTAGTACTACATGACAAGAAATAGTGCTACCATCTAGTGCTCTTGCTAATGTATAACATTAGCACTACATGACAGGAAATAGTGCTGCCATCTAGTGTTCTTGCTAATGTATAACATTAGTACTACATGACAGGAAATAGCGCTGCCATCTAGTGCTCTTGCTAATATATAACATTAGTACTACATGACAGGAAATAGTGCTTCCCTCTAGTGCTCTTGCTAATGTATAACATTAGTACTACATGACAGGAAATAGTGCTGCCCTCTTGTGCTCTTGCTAATGTATAACATTAGTACTACATGACAGGAAATAGTGCTGCCCTCTAGTGCTCTTGCTAATGTATAACATTAGTACTACATGACAGTAAATAGTGCTGCCCTCTAGTGCTCTTGCTAATGTATAACATTAGTACTACATGACAAGAAATAGTGCTACCATCTAGTGCTCTTGCTAATGTATAACATTAGCACTACATGACAGGAAATAGTGCTGCCATCTAGTGTTCTTGCTAATGTATAACATTAGTACTACATGACAGGAAATAGCGCTGCCATCTAGTGCTCTTGCTAATATATAACATTAGTACTACATGACAGGAAATAGTGCTTCCCTCTAGTGCTCTTGCTAATGTATAACATTAGTACTACATGACAGGAAATAGTGCTGCCCTCTAGTGCTCTTGCTAATGTATAACATTAGTACTACATGACAGGAAATAGTGCTGCCATCTAGTGCTCTTGCTAATGTATAACATTAGTACTACATGCCAGGAAATAGCGCTGCCCTCTAGTGCTCTTGCTAATGTATAACATTAGTACTACATGACAGGAAATAGCGCTACCCTCTAGTGCTCTTGCTAATGCATAACATTAGTACTACATGACAGGAAATAGTGCTGCCCTTTAGTGCTCTTGCTAATGTATAACATTAGCATTACATGTCAGGAAATAGTGCTGCCCTCTAGTGCTCTTGCTAATGTATCACATTAGCACTACATGACAGGAAATAGTGCTGCCATCTAGTGCTCTTGCTAATGTATAACATTAGCACTACATGTCAGGAAATTGTGCTGCCATCTAGTGCTCTTATAACTGTATAACATTAGCACTACATGTCAGGAAATAGTGCTGCTATCTTGTGCTCTTGCTAATGTATAACATTAGTACTACATGACAGGAAATAGTGCTGCCCTCTAGTGCTCTTGCTAATGTATAACATTAGTACTACATGACAGGAAATAGTGCTGCCATCTAGTGCTCTTGTTAATGTATAACATTAGTACTACATGACAGGAAATAGTGCTGCCCTCTAGTGCTCTTGCTAATGTATAACATTAGTACTACATGACAGGAAATAGTGCTGCCCTCTAGTGCTCTTGCTAATGTATAACATTAGTACTACATGACAGGAAATAGTGCTGCCATCTAGTGCTCTTGCTAATGTATAACATTAGTACTACATGACAGGAAATAGTGCTGCCCTCTAGTGCTCTTGCTAATGCATAACATTAGTACTACATGACAGGAAATAGTGCTGCCCTCTAGTGCTCTTGCTAATGTATAACATTAGCATTACATGTCAGGAAATAGTGCTGCCCTCTAGTGCTCTTGCTAATGTATAACATTAGCACTACATGACAGGAAATAGTGCTGCCATCTAGTGCTCTTGCTAATGTATAACATTAGCACTACATGTCAGGAAATAGTGCTGCCCTCTAGTGCTCTTACTAATGTATTACATTAGCACTACATGTCAGGAAATAGTGCTGCCCTCTAGTGCTCTTGCTAATGTATAACATTAGTACTACATGACAGGAAATAGTGCTGCCCTCTAGTGCTCTTGCTAATGTATAACAGTACTACTACATGACAGGAAATAGTGCTGCCATCTAGTGCTCTTGCTAATGTATAACATTAGTACTACATGACAGGAAATAGTGCTGCCGTCTAGTGCTCTTGTTAATGTATAACATTAGTACTACATGACAGGAAATAGTGCTGCCATCTAGTGTTCTTGCTAATGTATAACATTAGTACTACATGACAGGAAATAGTGCTGCCCTCTAGTGCTCTTGCTAATGTATAACATTAGTACTACATGACAGGAAATAGTGCTGCCATCTAGTGCTCTTGCTAATGTATAACATTAGTACTACATGCCAGGAAATAGCGCTGCCCTCTAGTGCTCTTGCTAATGTATAACATTAGTACTACATGACAGGAAATAGTGCTGCCATCTAGTGCTCTTGCTAAATGTATAACATTAGTACTACAGGACCGGATAGAGTGCTGCCATCTAGTGCTCTTGCTAATGTATAACATTAGTACTACATGACAGGAAATAGTGCTGCCATCTAGTGCTCTTGCTAATGTATAACATTAGTACTACATGACAGGAAATAGTGCTGCCATCTAGTGCTGTTGCTAATGTATAACATTAGTACTACATGACAGGAAATAGTGCTGCCATCTAGTGCTCTTGCTAATGTATAACATTAGTACTACATGACAGGAAATAGTGCTGCCCTCTAGTGCTCTTGCTAATGTATTACATTAGCACTACATGTCAGGAAATAGTGCTGCCCTCTAGTGCTCTTGCTAATGTATAACATTAGTACTACATGACAGGAAATAGTGCTGCCATATAGTGCTCCTGCTAATGTATAACATTAGTACTACATGACAGGAAATAGTGCTTCCAACTATTGCTCTTGCTAGTGTATAACATTAGTACTACACGACAGGAAGTAGTGCTGCCATCTAGTGCTCTTGCTAATGTATAACATTAGTACTACATGACAGGAAATAGTGCTGCCATCTCGCGCTCTTGTAAATGTATAACAATAGCACTACATGACAGGAAATAGTGCTGCCATCTAGTGCTCTTTCTAATGTATAACATTAGTACTACATGACAGGAAATAGTGCTACCATCTAGTGCTCCTGCTAATGTATAACATTAGTACTACATGAAGGAAATAGTGCTGCCATCTAGTGCTCTTGCTAATGTATAACATTAGTACTACATGAGAGGAAATAGTGCTGCCATCTAGTGCTCTTGCTAATGTATAACATTATTACTACATGACAGGAAATAGTGCTGCCCTCTAGTGCTCTTGCTAATGTATAACATTAGTACTACATGACAGGAAATAGTGCTGCCATCTAGTGCTCTTGCTAATGTATAACATTAGTACTACATGACAGGAAATAGTGCTGCCCTCTAGTGCTCTTGTTAATGTATAACATTAGTACTACATGACAGGAAATAGTGCTGCCATCTAGTGCTCTTGCTAATGTATAACATTAGTACTACATGACAGGAAATAGTGCTGCCCTCTAGTGCTCTTGCTAATGTATAACATTAGTACTACATGACAGGAAATAGTGCTGCCATCTAGTGCTCTTGCTAATGTATAACATTAGTACTACATGACAGGAAATAGTGCTGCCCTCTAGTGCTCTTGCTAATGTATAACATTAGTACTACATGACAGGAAATAGTGCTGCCCTCTAGTGCTCTTGCTAATGTATAACATTAGTACTACATGACAGGAAATAGTGCTGCCATCTAGTGCTCTTGCTAATGTATAACATTAGTACTACATGACAGGAAATAGTGCTGCCATCTAGTGCTCTTGCTAATGTATAACATTAGTACTACATGACAGGAAATAGTGCTGCCCTCTAGTGCTCTTGCTAATGCATAACATTAGTACTACATGACAGGAAATAGTGCTGCCCTCTAGTGCTCTTGCTAATGTATAACATTAGCATTACATGTCAGGAAATAGTGCTGCCCTCTAGTGCTCTTGCTAATGTATAACATTAGCACTACATGACAGGAAATAGTGCTGCCATCTAGTGCTCTTGCTAATGTATAACATTAGCACTACATGTCAGGAAATAGTGCTGCCCTCTAGTGCTCTTGCTAATGTATTACATTAGCACTACATGTCAGGAAATAGTGCTGCCCTCTAGTGCTCTTGCTAATGTATAACATTAGTACTACATGACAGGAAATAGTGCTGCCCTCTAGTGCTCTTGCTAATGTATAACATTACTACTACATGACAGGAAATAGTGCTGCCATCTAGTGCTCTTGCTAATGTATAACATTAGTACTACATGACAGGAAATAGTGCTGCCCTCTAGTGCTCTTGTTAATGTATAACATTAGTACTACATGACAGGAAATAGTGCTGCCATCTAGTGCTCTTGCTAATGTATAACATTAGTACTACATGACAGGAAATAGTGCTGCCCTCTAGTGCTCTTGCTAATGTATAACATTAGTACTACATGACAGGAAATAGTGCTGCCATCTAGTGCTCTTGCTAATGTATAACATTAGTACTACATGACAGGAAATAGTGCTGCCCTCTAGTGCTCTTGCTAATGTATAACATTAGTACTACATGACAGAAAATAGTGCTGCCATCTAGTGCTCTTGCTAATGTATAACATTAGTACTACATGACAGGAAATAGTGCTGCCATCTAGTGCTCTTGCTAAATGTATAACATTAGTACTAGAGAACCGGATATAGTGCTGCCATCTAGTGCTCTTGCTAATGTATAACATTAGTACTACATGACAGGAAATAGTGCTGCCATCTAGTGCTCTTGCTAATGTATAACATTAGTACTACATGACAGGAAATAGTGCTGCCATCTAGTGCTGTTGCTAATGTATAACATTAGTACTACATGACAGGAAATAGTGCTGCCATCTAGTGCTCTTGCTAATGTATAACATTAGTACTACATGACAGGAAATAGTGCTGCCCTCTAGTGCTCTTGCTAATGTATTACATTAGCACTGCATGTCAGGAAATAGTGCTGCCCTCTAGTGCTCTTGCTAATGTATAACATTAGTACTACATGACAGGAAATAGTGCTACCATCTAGTGCTCCTGCTAATGTATAACATTAGTACTACATGAAGGAAATAGTGCTGCCATCTAGTGCTCTTGCTAATGTATAACATTAGTACTACATGAGAGGAAATAGTGCTGCCATCTAGTGCTCTTGCTAATGTATAACATTATTACTACATGACAGGAAATAGTGCTGCCCTCTAGTGCTCTTGCTAATGTATAACATTAGTACTACATGACAGGAAATAGTGCTGCCATCTAGTGCTCTTGCTAATGTATAACATTAGTACTACGTGACAGGAAATAGTGCTGCCCTCTAGTGCTCTTGCTAATGTATAACATTAGTACTACATGACAGGAAATAGTGCTGCCATCTAGTGCTCTTGCTAATGTATAACATTAGTACTACATGACAGGAAATAGTGCTGCCATCTAGTGCTCTTGCTAATGTATAACATTAGTACTACATGACAGGAAATAGTGCTGCCCTCTAGTGCTCTTGCTAATGCATAACATTAGTACTACATGACAGGAAATAGTGCTGCCCTCTAGTGCTCTTGCTAATGTATAACATTAGCATTACATGTCAGGAAATAGTGCTGCCCTCTAGTGCTCTTGCTAATGTATAACATTAGCACTACATGACAGGAAATAGTGCTGCCATCTAGTGCTCTTGCTAATGTATAACATTAGCACTACATGTCAGGAAATAGTGCTGCCCTCTAGTGCTCTTGCTAATGTATTACATTAGCACTACATGTCAGGAAATAGTGCTGCCCTCTAGTGCTCTTGCTAATGTATAACATTAGTACTACATGACAGGAAATAGTGCTGCCCTCTAGTGCTCTTGCTAATGTATAACATTACTACTACATGACAGGAAATAGTGCTGCCATCTAGTGCTCTTGCTAATGTATAACATTAGTACTACATGACAGGAAATAGTGCTGCCCTCTAGTGCTCTTGTTAATGTATAACATTAGTACTACATGACAGGAAATAGTGCTGCCATCTAGTGCTCTTGCTAATGTATAACATTAGTACTACATGACAGGAAATAGTGCTGCCCTCTAGTGCTCTTGCTAATGTATAACATTAGTACTACATGACAGGAAATAGTGCTGCCATCTAGTGCTCTTGCTAATGTATAACATTAGTACTACATGACAGGAAATAGTGCTGCCCTCTAGTGCTCTTGCTAATGTATAACATTAGTACTACATGACAGAAAATAGTGCTGCCATCTAGTGCTCTTGCTAATGTATAACATTAGTACTACATGACAGGAAATAGTGCTGCCATCTAGTGCTCTTGCTAAATGTATAACATTAGTACTAGAGAACCGGATATAGTGCTGCCATCTAGTGCTCTTGCTAATGTATAACATTAGTACTACATGACAGGAAATAGTGCTGCCATCTAGTGCTCTTGCTAATGTATAACATTAGTACTACATGACAGGAAATAGTGCTGCCATCTAGTGCTGTTGCTAATGTATAACATTAGTACTACATGACAGGAAATAGTGCTGCCATCTAGTGCTCTTGCTAATGTATAACATTAGTACTACATGACAGGAAATAGTGCTGCCCTCTAGTGCTCTTGCTAATGTATTACATTAGCACTGCATGTCAGGAAATAGTGCTGCCCTCTAGTGCTCTTGCTAATGTATAACATTAGTACTACATGACAGGAAATAGTGCTACCATCTAGTGCTCCTGCTAATGTATAACATTAGTACTACATGAAGGAAATAGTGCTGCCATCTAGTGCTCTTGCTAATGTATAACATTAGTACTACATGAGAGGAAATAGTGCTGCCATCTAGTGCTCTTGCTAATGTATAACATTATTACTACATGACAGGAAATAGTGCTGCCCTCTAGTGCTCTTGCTAATGTATAACATTAGTACTACATGACAGGAAATAGTGCTGCCATCTAGTGCTCTTGCTAATGTATAACATTAGTACTACGTGACAGGAAATAGTGCTGCCCTCTAGTGCTCTTGCTAATGTATAACATTAGCACTACATGACAGGAAATAGTGCTGCCATCTAGTGCTCTTGCTAATGTATAACATTAGTACTACATGACAGGAATTAGTGCTGCCCTCTAGTGCTCTTGCTAATGTATTACATTAGCACTACGTGACAGGAAATAGTGCTGCCATCTAGTGCTCTTGCTAATGTATAACATTAGTACTACATGACAGGAAATAGTGCTGCCATCTAGTGCTCTTGCTAATGTATAACATTAGTACTACATGACAGGAAATAGTGCTACCATCTAGTGCTCCTGCTAATGTATAACATTAGTACTACATGACAGGAAATAGTGCTGCCCTCTAGTGCTCTTGCTAATGTATAACATTAGTACTACATGACAGGAAATAGTGCTGCCCTCTAGTGCTCTTGCTAATGTATAATATTAGTACTACATGAAAGTAAATAGTGCTACCATCTAGTGCTCTTGCTAATGTATAACATTAGCACTACATGTCAGGAAATAGTGCTGCCATCTAGTGCTCTTGCTAATGTATAACATTAGTACTACATGACAGGAAATAGTGCTGCCCTCTAGTGCTCTTGCTAATGTATAACATTAGTACTACATGGCAGGAAATAGTGCTGCCATCTAGTGCTCTTGCTAATGTATAACATTAGTACTACATGACAGGAAATAGCGCTGCCATCTAGTGCTCTTGCTAATGTATAACATTAGTACTACATGACAGGAATTAGTGCTGCCATCTAGTGCTCTTGCTAATGTATAACATTAGTACTACATGACAGGAAATAGTGCTGCCCTCTAGTGCTCTTGCTAATGTATAACATTAGTACTACATGACAGGAAATAGTGCTGCCCTCTAGTGCTCTTGCTAATGTATAACATTAGTACTACATGAAGGAAATAGTGCTTCCATCTAGTGCTCTTGCTAATGTATAACATTAGTACTACATGAGAGGAAATAGTGCTGCCATCTAGTGCTCTTGCTAATGTATAACATTATTACTACATGACAGGAAATAGTGCTGCCCTCTAGTGCTCTTGCTAATGTATAACATTAGCACTACATGACAGGAAATAGTGCTGCCATCTAGTGCTCTTGCTAATGTATAACATTAGTACTACATGACAGGAAATAGTGCTGCCATCTAGTGCTCTTGCTAATGTATAACATTAATACTACGTGACAGGAAATAGTGCTGCCCTCTAGTGCTCTTGCTAATGTATAACATTAGTACTACATGACAGGAAATAGTGCTGCCATCTAATGCTCTTGCTAATGTGTAACATTAATACTACATGACAGGAAATAGTGCTGCCATCTAGTGCTCCTGCTAATGTATAACATTAATACTACATGACAGGAAATAGTGCTGCCATCTAGTGCTCTTGCTAATGTATAACATTAGTACTACATAACAGGAAATAGTGCTGCCCTCTAGTGCTCTTGCTAATGTATAACATTAATACTACATGACAGGAAATAGTGCTGCCATCTAGGGCTCTTTCTAATGTATAACATTAGTACTACATAAGAGGAAATAGTGCTGCCAACTAGTGCTCTTGCTAATGTATAACATTAATACTACATGACAGGAAATAATGCTGCCCTCTAGTGCTCTTGCTAATGTATAACATTAGTACTACATAACAGGAAATAGTGCTGCCCTCTAGTGCTCTTGCTAATGTATAACATTAATACTACATGACAGGAAATAGTGCTGCCATCTAGTGCTCTTTCTAATGTATAACATTAGTACTACATAAGAGGAAATAGTGCTGCCAACTAGTGCTCTTGCTAATGTATAACATTAGTACTACATGACAGGAAATAGTGCTGCCCTCTAGTGCTCTTGCTAATGTATAACATTAGTACTACATGACAGGAAATAGTGCTGCCCTCTAGTGCTCTTGCTCATGTATAATATTAGTACTACATAAAAGGAAATAGTGCTACCATCTAGTGCTCTTGCTAATGTATAACATTAGCACTACATGTCAGGAAATAGTGCTGCCATCTAGTGCTCTTGCTAATGTATAACATTAGTACTACATGACAGGAAATAGTGCTGCCCTCTAGTGCTCTTGCTAATGTATAACATTAGTACTACATGGCAGGAAATAGTGCTGCCATCTAGTGCTCTTGCTAATGTATAACATTAGTACTACATGACAGGAAATAGCGCTGCCATCTAGTGCTCTTGCTAATGTATAACATTAGTACTACATGACAGGAATTAGTGCTGCCATCTAGTGCTCTTGCTAATGTATAACATTAGTACTACATGACAGGAAATAGTGCTGCCCTCTAGTGCTCTTGCTAATGTATAACATTAGTACTACATGACAGGAAATAGTGCTGCCCTCTAGTGCTCTTGCTAATGTATAACATTAGTACTACATGAAGGAAATAGTGCTGCCATCTAGTGCTCTTGCTAATGTATAACATTAGTACTACATGAGAGGAAATAGTGCTGCCATCTAGTGCTCTTGCTAATGTATAACATTATTACTACATGACAGGAAATAGTGCTGCCCTCTAGTGCTCTTGCTAATGTATAACATTAGCACTACATGACAGGAAATAGTGCTGCCATCTAGTGCTCTTGCTAATGTATAACATTAGTACTACATGACAGGAAATAGTGCTGCCATCTAGTGCTCTTGCTAATGTATAACATTAATACTACGTGACAGGAAATAGTGCTGCCCTCTAGTGCTCTTGCTAATGTATAACATTAGTACTACATGACAGGAAATAGTGCTGCCATCTAATGCTCTTGCTAATGTGTAACATTAATACTACATGACAGGAAATAGTGCTGCCATCTAGTGCTCTTGCTAATGTATAACATTAATACTACATGACAGGAAATAGTGCTGCCATCTAGTGCTCTTGCTAATGTATAACATTAGTACTACATAAGAGGAAATAGTGCTGCCAACTAGTGCTCTTGCTAATGTATAACATTAGTTCTACATGACAGGAAATAATGCTGCCCTCTAGTGCTCTTGCTAATGTATAACATTAGTACTACATAACAGGAAATAGTGCTGCCCTCTAGTGCTCTTGCTAATGTATAACATTAATACTACATGACAGGAAATAGTGCTGCCATCTAGTGCTCTTTCTAATGTATAACATTAGTACTACATAAGAGGAAATAGTGCTGCCAACTAGTGCTCTTGCTAATGTATAACATTAGTACTACATGACAGGAAATAATGCTGCCCTCTAGTGCTCTTGCTAATGTATAACATTAGTACTACATAACAGGAAATAGTGCTGCCATCTAGTACTCTTGCTAATTTATAACATTAGTACTACATGACAGGAAATAGTGCTGCCAACTAGTGCTCTAGCAAATGTATAACATTAGTACTACATGACAGGAAATAGTGCTGCCATCTAGTGATCTTGTTAATGTATAACATTAGTACTACATGACAGGAAATAGTGCTGCCATCTAGTGCTCTTGCTAATGTATAACATTAGTACTACATGACAGGAAATAGTGCTGCCCTCTAGTGCACTTGCAAATAGATAACAATCTTGCAAAACTGCTGCAATATAGTGCTCCAGAAATGGGCCGGCTCCTAAGCATACCTCTCTGCTTTTCAGCAAAAGATACCAAGAGCACAAAGGAAAATTAATAATTGAAGTAAATAAGGAATTTGTTGAAAATCGCTTCATATTCCCTTAAGTGTCCAGATTTTTTGTATAGATTTTTCTATAGATTTTTCTAGATATGCTGCTGAAATACTGGACACTCTGGTTGAATACTGCACACCTGGCAATCCTATGCCTAAATAGGCCAAATAGGAAATTAAAGTCAGGGACATAAACAAATATTATACAAATTGAATAACAAATAAACTAGGGGTCAACGGTAGCAGCAGATTCTTAAAAAATAAAACTCAAAGATGTGACAGAAACCAAGATCACAAAAGTCATGAATTATAAGTCAGATCAGCACTGGAGCATATTTATTATGCTCCATACGGAGTTTGAGGCCCCTTGTCTAAAGACCGCTGAATCATAACCCGTCCGCCTGCTCTGAGATGGTGGACAGAACACAACCCGATCGAAATACGATCAGGTTGATTGACACCACCTGCTAGCGGCTGGTTGGCCGCAAATCTGCAGGGGGCGGTATTGCACCAGCAATTCACAAGAACTGCTGGTGCAATGATAAGTGCCGACAGCGTATGCTGTCTGCATTTATTGATGTGCAGCCGACATGATCCTCTATATCGGATCATGTCCGCTCGTACCATAGTAAATAGGCCCCACTAGCTGATCCAAATGCACCAGCTCATTACAGAAGACACAGCAAACTAATTTCCTATAAAATAAAAAAAATAAAACAGTCAGGTCATCAAATATTTTTTAAATCAATTTAATAAAAGAACCAAACAAAATGGAAATGAACAAAGTATTTTTTAAATAAAATATATGTACACAAAATATAACTTGTAAATCCAATGCAACCAATCACAAAAGAAAGTTTGACTATTTTAAGCATGGAATGTCCAACGTGACTGCTGTACTGGAGTCTTAATAGGAGCAATTAAAGTGAAAAAAATGTTCACACAATTCTTTTTTTTTAAATATTTATTTATTAGTTTTTCCAACAATACGTAAAAAGGACAAAAACAGATCAAACGAAGTAAAAAAAAAAAAAAAAAAAATAATCAACACATATGTGAGCATAGATTGTGGAGGCGCAGCTCCGTATCATATTATAACTCTCATGGAGACGCAGCTCCGCATCAAAAAGATAAAAAAATAATACAAAAGCCCATTCTACTACTGAGCCATTATCTTAGCTTGTATCACCTTTCCTCTACTCTAGCTTTTTTTTTTTTTTTCCTCTTCTCCTCTTCCCTCCTTCCCCCTCCTTCTCTCCTTCCCCCCTCTTTTTATCTTTCTTTTGATTAATATCCAACAGAGTATACATTCGTATATATTTGCGCATCAAAGCTCCATACCAAGCAATACGATAAGTTAACAAACAATAGCCAATCAATACACAGTTAGGTAGAATTAACATTGATTATGGTATATTAAGATAAACTATTCTACTGTTCTACTATCTGCTACGAAAAGGTTTATGATCTGTAGTATAGGTGTATACAATGTTGGAGTTTTTCTTTTTTTTTCCTCTTTCTTTCCCTTCCTTTTTTGGAGAGTTTCCTTAAGCCAGAATAAACCCACACATAAAAAACTAAAAACAAAAGAGAGAGAGAAAAAAAACAAACAAACAAAAAAAAAAAACACAGCAACAACCTCCGAGCCCGCAAGGCTCCCTCTTAGGAAAGGTAGCTCATGAATTTATGGTATATCTCTAAAATTCCTAATCCATGATCCTGGGAATACTTGAAGCAGGACTAACTCCGCAAAACTAATGGAAGAAACAAATGGTGACAAGATCAATTGTTGAAGTTGCAATGAGTAGGTTTTAATGATTGGTGCCCAATCTGTCAAAAATATCTTAATTTTTTTCTCTGTGGCTTGAGATAGATGAAAAGATTCATATATAATTTGAGATTGTATCCCTTTAAGAATTACCCCAAAACTAGGGGGCTTCTTAGCAATCCAGGACTTAAAGATGTTATATCTAACAATTAGTATAATAGTATTCAAAATCCGACTTTTGGAGTCTGTTATGGAATCCCTTATCAGACATATAACCTCTTGCATAGATAACGAATAATCCCCATTATAAAGCCTATTAAACCAATACTGGACTTTCTGCCATAGTTGTTTTATTTTAGGGCATCTCCATAACATATGAACAAGATCTGCGACACTGTATAAGCATCGCGGGCAATCAGCCTTCTTGAGAGGGTAGAATTTCGCTAGCCTGGCTGGGGGTAGATAAAATGTATTCATTAATTTGATATGCGATTCTTTCCAGTTTACCGCTATAGGATACTTAGCTACCAATTTGCAACTACCTGTAATCATCTCTTGATCAATTGTAGGGATAGAATTAATCCATGAATTAACCAGTTTATCACTCAGCAGAGTGCCCTGTTTAGCAAGCATTATGTCGTAAATTAATGAGATTGAAGTATCTCCAGCTATAAATTTTTGAATAAAGATTTTGACCTCGGACCACTCAACCCTAATTGAAGAATACCAGCTTTGAGAGGTAATATAATGGCGGACCTGGAAATAGGCAAACCGATTCCCTCTACCTAATGAATATTTTGAAAAAATGGTTTCCCATGGAAGAATCTGGCATTGATCGTCCAATAACTGGACAATATCCTTAAGGCCTCTGTCCTGCCATTCCAGGAATACTTTTTGGTCTGTTCCTGGCAAAAAGCACGGGTTAGCTCTTATAGGTAAGAATTCAGAAAAAAAGGGATTCAATGCCAGTATGGCACAAAACTTCTGCCATGCACTTATCGGGTTTTTAAAAGATTGTAATAAAGAGACTTCTCGTGGTAGTTCTTTTAGTGGACAATGTAAAAGAGCCTTCAAAGACCAAGGATGGATCAATCTAGATTCCGATTCAAATGAAGTAACCCTATTTGTTTGAGCTATCCAGTCTATAGCTATTTTAGCCAAGGTTGCCATATTATAATATCTGATATTCGGGAAGGCTAATCCCGCATTATCAAATTTTTGAGACAATTTTTCCAATGATATACGTGATTTTTTAGCTTTCCAAATGAACTTGGAAAACCAAGAATTCAATCTATTTAAGTCTTTATTTGTAAGGATTAAAGGAAGATTTTGCAGAGGATATAGAATCTGCGGAAAAATTATTGTTTTGATCAAATTAATAGAAGCAGAGATAGATAAAGGGAGAGCCCTCCATAACTCAAGATCTTCTTTGATCTTCCGGAAAAGTGGATCAATATTGGCAGAGTACCAGTATTTGGGATTTTTATGAATCTCCAAACCCAAATATTTTATAGCAGAGACTGTGCGGAACATTAAATTAGTTTGTCGATTCGCCTCCTTTCCTAGCCACATGAACTCACTTTTATCCAAATTAGACTTATATCCCGCGAAGGAGCTGAACTCCTCCAGTATGTTTATAACCTTGGGAATTGTGTCTCTGGTGTTCTGTAGACATATTAAAATATCGTCCGCATATAGTAACACTTTTAAGTTTGGGTCTAGATCTGGTATTCCCGGCAGGCTTTCTCTCAGTCTGATTGCCAGCGGCTCCAGAGCGATATTGAACAAAAGGGGCGAGAGAGGACAACCCTGTCTCGTCCCTCTTTCCAATATTATCCTAGGGGAGAGCGTCCGGTTAACCAATAAGTAAGATTCTGGTTTCCAGTGGATTTTCTGAATGAAGTATAAGAACTTATCTGCAAAGCCAAATTTCTCTAAGGTTTTAAATAGATGGGCCCAAGCTATACTATCAAAAGCCTTTACTGCGTCCAAAGTAAGGACTGCATTATCATTTAACCTTTTTCTATCTTTAAACTGGTCGCAATTCCAACTAAAATCAACCAACGTGATTAATCTCCTAATATTTTTGGTAGAGTTTCGTCCGGACATAAATCCGACCTGATCGGGATGAATAAGTTTATCCAAACACCCTGTAAGTCTAGTGGCAACAATAGACATTAAGATCTTATAATCCGCGTTAAGGACGGAAATTGGCCTATATGAGGCTGGATCTTCTGGGTTCTTTCTTTTTTTCAAAATTAATGATATATTTGCCGCTGTAAACCGGGCTGAAATTGGTTGATCTGAGATATAATAACAGTTAAACAGTTTCTCTAAGACTGGAGTTACTTCAGCCGCTAAACATCTATAGAACTCCGCAGGAAACCCGTCAGGGCCTGCGGCTTTATTCAATTTGGATACACTAATAGCTTTTAATATTTCTTCAGAAGTAATTGGGACATTCAAAGATTCTAAATCTTCTTGCTGTAACTGAGGAAGGATAACCTTATCCCAAAAATTAGCTTGATTAATGGAGTTACTTTCCTGTTTAGAATATAATCGTGTATAGTACTTAAAAAAAACTTCACGTATCTCTTCTGTGTTAGTATATCTTTTATCGTCTTCCCTAATACAAGAAATCAAATTTTTCTTTTTCCTTATTTTAACTAATCTAGCTAAATTTTTAGCGGAACTACCATGAAAGCTTCTGAAATATAGATTAGTTTTGGTCTCGTCTTCTAGATGTTTTTGAGCTACAGATATATCCCTTTCCTTTCTTAACGCTGTATAATTATCCCAATTCCTAATAGATCGATCTCCATGGTATTTTTTATAGGCATTTTGGACCTGTTTAGTAATTTGTAGATCTCGTGCACGTTGCTTCTTGTTTTTAATATCTAGAAATGACATAATTTCCCCACGTAATACCGCTTTTGAAGCCTCCCAAAAGGTTTCAATCTTGTGAAAGTAAGAGATATTACGAGTGCTATAGTCCTTCCATGCCTGTTTTAACCAATGGATATATCTAGGATTATTATAGAGATAACATGGATAGGAAAAAGCCCTAGGCATTTTATTTTTATTATTATCATGGGATTTCAGAATTAAAGATATAATTGAGTGGTCCGAGGTCACAATCTCCCCAATTCCAGCCTCCAATTTACAAATTGAAAGTGATTCAGAGATTAAAAATAAATCTATCCTGGCAAATGTCCTATGTGCCTTAGATTCACATGTGAAACCTAATAAGTCCGGATTAAGAGATCGCCAAATATCAGTAAGGTGTAATTTATAGCAAAATTTGGTGAAGTATTTAGAGCTTCTCCTATTCTCTGGAAAGTTCTTCCCTGAGAATCTATCAATTTCTGGACAAATAACCAAGTTAAAGTCTCCAGCTATTATAAGATTCTCCTTTATAAAAGGGAATAATTTAATTTTAACACTCTCCCAAAAGTCTCTGCGAAATTTATTCGGGCCATAGACATTACAGAGCACATATTTAGTTTTATTGATAATAATTTGAATTAGTATAAACCTTGCAGCTGTATCTGTCTCCACCTGTATAACCTTATACTCCAGAACTTTATTAATCAAAATAGCTACTCCACATTTTCTCCTGCTCGAAGAGGAAGCAATTACCTCTCCCACCCATTGTATCTTAAGTTTAACAACTTCCTGCTCTGTGAGATGAGTCTCTTGAATAAAAGCAATATCTGGTTTTTGTTTAGCCAATAATTTAATAATCAACTTGCGTTTCATAGGAGAGACAATCCCCCCTACATTCCATGATAGAAATTTAATATCCATTACCGAGCCTTAACTACTCAGACAGATAGAGATTCCCCCTGCGGGCCCAAAGGAAAAGGAAAAAAAAAAAAAAAAAAAAAGACAAACTCCACATCTAATAATAATAAAAAACAAGAAAGCCTGATTCTTTTTCAGTAATGCATCCAGAAAAAGAAAATAAAGGACTTTAACCCCTAATAAACTCTTCATTTATAAGGGACCAGGTAACAGCCTGAAATAAGTAAGTGATATGTTATTGTTCATTTAAAAAAATTTTAATCTCTCCTTTCTCTCGAAAAATTTTTCTTGCACCATCCTGTTCAACAATTATACTGGCTGGATATACCATCCACGCATTATAGCCTTTATCAATGAGTTGCGAGCAGAATGGTGCCATTACCTTTCTTTTTAGGGAGGTTTCTGCCGAGTAATCTTGAAATAATAAAATTTTGTTATTTCCAAACATAAGTGGTTCAGTTCTTTTTTTAAATAATCTAAGAAATTCAACTTTGTCTTGATAGTTCAAGATTCTGAAAATACACATTCTGTTTGAACGGGATCCCTCAGATTGGGATTTTTTTATGCCTGTTCTATGGGCTCTTTCTATAACAATGGGAAGCCTCTGTTGTGGAATACCTAGAGCCTGAGGCAGGGTAAAAGATGTAAACTGATATAGATCTTGGAATTCTGGAATCTCAGGTAAACCAATAATTTGAATATTATTGCGTCTGGAACGATCTTCCAGGTCGTCCAGACGCGCTTGTAAATTAGTAATTTTAGAGCTCTGTTTGGATATAATATCAGTTTGACCATTAGCTTGATCTTCTAGCTCAGACACTCTGTTCTCCATCTCTAACATTCTATTAGAAAATTGTTTCACTTCTGTGGATAGATTAGAAATAACTGATGATATTGTACCTAACTCGGCCTTTATTATTTCAAATTGTGGAGTGAATAGGTCAGTTAAATGAGAGATTAGCATCTGCGTGTCATTTATATTAGAAAGTGTCTCGCTAGAGCTATTTAAACTAGGGTCGCCCTGTCTAGTTTTTTTGTCTTTAACTTTGGCCGGCATCCTAGGCGAAGATGCTTTAGCTTGGGTTACAAATTTTTCCATAAAAGGAGAGAGAGAAAAGAAGAGGGGAGAAGGGAAGAAGGGGAAGAGAGAGAGAGAGGAAAAAAAAAAAAAAAAAAAAAAGGAAAAAGGAAGTGAGAGTGAGAAAGTGAAAATGAGCTACTTTATATTGTGAAGAGTGAAGATATCGTGAGAAAAAAAAAAAAAGGGGGGAGGGAGGTGAATGAGAAGAGGTGAGGATTAACTACTTCCTATTGTGAGAAGTGAAAATATTGAAAAAAAAAAAAAAAAAGGACTCCAAGTGAATGAGTTACCCCCAAGGGTAGTGATGAGTGAGTGAAAGAAGAAGGAAGCTAGCTACAGCTTTCGTGGTCTTAGAAAAGCACAATTGGTGATTATAAGATATGTGATATTTCCCAGCAGGGAACAAAAATTTGTATATGAGAATTTTTCTTTATCCTTCCCCTCTCTCCCCCCCCCAACCTCTCCCCTCTTCTTTGTATATATATGGATATATACCTAAATATATAAGTGTGATTAGAGAAGGGAAAAAATCTTAGATACTTAATTTAAACAGCTGTATAGTAAATTTTGGTAAAAAAACTATATAAGAGATTTCAATGCTAGGGTATGTTGCCAGCCCTAATTTAAACACCTTCTTTAAGCCAAGACATTTCAAAGCTATAACCTTGATTATGTATATAAAAAAAAACAAAAAAAAAAAACACAATAAACGTCCTTTAAAGGATTGATTCCTCAGAAAATCCTTCTACAGAGATGAATTTTTACAATTCCAAGTGGTTAAAATTGCCTTGATATTCTAACAAAGAGACACTGTAAAGCACTATTCTAAATAAAGTGATCTTTATATGGATGTAGAGAACTGTCTTTTCTTGACAAATGTCCTGGTAGTCTCTTGATAACTTAAATCCAGAGGTATCTGAGTAGCCTCACTTCAAATTTAAATGGCAATACAGGAAAATAAAGAAAACAAAAACAACAGTACCTTGGCTTCACCGGTCACTTCGAGAACGGTTATCGCTGCAGTAGAAAGAAGAAAAGAACAAAAAAATCCTGACAAGAGCCTGGCTAGTCGTTTTCCAATTCCTTCCACACCTACCAGGGAGGGGAAATCCCCTTAGCAACAGCAGCAGAGATTAGGAGAATAGGAGGCACAAGTTCTTGTGTTTGTTTTTATTCAAGCAAAGGCAATACTTTGAGTTTGTTTCAAGGCAACAAGACAACAAACTCTTATCCAAACGGCATTTATGGGTGCACTACAGAACACCCAAACAGAACAGATGCACTAAGGTTTCACACTTGCTTGCTTCTCTCTTATCCCCTTCAGACCGGATTGTGTCTGCTGGAATCTGGCTAGCCGTTCTCCTATCGACCCAAACCGGCTCCTATGATGCACCACAGATCTGCACGACTCTGTGCTTGCTCCGTCCGTTCTCCGGAGCGCTAAGACCCAGCCTTTACACACCTCTACTTTCTTATTGGGTAAAAGAAAGGAGGCTCGACCTAGATACTGATGCCGTACTGGCCCGCGTGCTTCAACTGCTGTGGATCTGTTTATCGAGTGCCGGGTGCTGTGATCCTGTGTAGTCCAGGGATATTTCTGGCCATACGAATTGCCCTAGGAGGCACATCTACCCCACAACGGGCATACTCCTTCCTCTTGGCCTGTCTTCATCCCGGGTCTCCGGGCTGCTCCTCGCGCACCGCAGCGCCACCAAGCACCTGTACACCCCACCGGCTACCTGTTGCTGCCGCCTGGGTCTCTGCTATATACAAGGTAAGTAGCAAGTCCAAGTATAGGCAATGAAAAGTTCTTAGCAGAGTGGTGAAATTGTGGCTCTGACCACGAGCCAAAAATAAGGTCACTGGAGGGTTTTTTCCTGCCGGGGCCTGTTTGGATCTGCCCTGCTCCCTAGGGTGCTTGACCGCACCAACAGCGGGAGATTGGCCACTTGGAAGAGATGGATAAAGCTGTCTGTGTATCGTGCTCGAGACACCACGCCGGATTCAGCGTGCTACAACAAACAGCACCTCCCACCGGAAAAGCCTCCTATGTTCACACAATTCTATGTGTCAGCAAAAATAAAAATACTTTTTGTATGCTGATCCATTGTGGTACATATAAGCGATGGGTTTGAATAGTCTGTAACGTAATAGACTGTTTAAACCCATCAATCATATGCACCGCAATTGATTGCATACAAAAATTATTTTCTTTTGGCTGACACATGATCTATATAAAGACAAGATTACGCTATGTGGTGCCACTTTGTACCTCATGTTTTATAGAATTAATGAAGTTGTGGAGACTGCAGTGCAGTTAGCTGGGGAGTGTGAGTGCCAGCCTGTCTTATTCGCACCAGTCTACCCTTTGGTTTCATCACACTTGCGAGTTGATACTATTAATGTATCTACACTCACTTGTAAGAATACAATATTACAGTATGTGGCGACCCTTTGCTTCCATATTTACGAGAATTGATGATCGTGGCCTTGACGATTATAAGTGGAGCAGCCTGGGCAGACTGCTTACATTATTGGTCCTGACCATTTGTATTTCAGTGCTTGGTTTTATATATTGTTTTCTCTTTTTTTTCTTAGTGTTGGAGAGTATTTGGAGATGAGAGAGGAAATCTAGTTGAGAGTGAGGTTGTTGAGTGCTTTATTTTTAATTGTATTCTAACCTGTATGGGAAGCCGTTAAAAATATTACAATATTCAAATATATTTACCTAAATTATTTCACCTGGCATAGTAAAATGAAAGATTGCCCATATTTTATCATAAGAAAAAAATTACTTAAAATTCCCTTATATTTACATCTTCACTTGCAATTTAAAATCATATAACTGGAAAAAAAGTGCAGATCACTTAATTTTAAATAAAGTGTCTGGGATCCTTGTTATGAACATTATAAAAATGCTTAGATAAAATTAAAATGAGCTTTATATATATATATATATATATATATATATATATATGTATGCTTAATGTATTCTATATATGATTGATGTAAAGCAGAGAACAGTTGCATTCCACTATTTACAGTTTATAAATATTTTTATAGATGTTTTTATCTCTAGAATCTATACATTTTTTTCTACTTGTTGTATTCCATATGCTTGCAGCAAAAACAACTTGCACTTCTAACCAGTTCTTTTTATTTGTTGTAGAGATAAAGATCTATTGAAAAAAAAACATTAAAGAATGGAAAATGATGGAATGCAGCTGTTCACTGATTTACGTTGGCAGGACAACAAGAGGAACCAAAACACATGACCTTGAAAATATAAAGAATATAGAAAAGCGATTTATGAAGCTCGGTTTATCTAAACATTTTGATAATAAGGATCCCAGGCACTTTAAATTTAAATCTAAAGTTCACATTACAGCATTAAGTTTACTTGAGCTCAGCTCTGGAAAAGAAGGTACGTTTTGGGATTTATACTTTAAAAGGACAGTAAAGTCACTCTTATGATTCAGACAGAGCATACAATTTCAAACGATTTATATTACCCAATTTGCTTTATTCTCTTGGTTGTCTTCGTTTAAAACACACGTAGGTAGGCTACTGCTGTGAGATAACTGCTGATTAGTGGCTGCACATATATGCCTCTTGTCATTGGCTCACCTTATGTGTTCCGCTAGCTCCCGGTAGTGCACTGCTGCTCATTCAGAAAACAATAACAAGAGAATAAAGCAGTTTTGATAATACAAGTAAATTGGAAAGTTGTTTAAAATTGCACACTCTATATGAAACATCAAAAAAACTTTTTTTTTTATTATTTGCAAGTGAAGGGACTTTATAAGGGACTTTTAAACTGGTCTATTTTAGTCATTTTTGTTTTTGATATAAAAAATTTAGTTGTTTTTTTAATCTACTATGCGAGGTGAAATCATTAGGATACATTTATTTGAATATCATATTCTTTTTAATGTGTAATTCTGAAAATTTGATTTTTAACCTTGAATACATTTGTTTGTAGTGTAAGCTATTAAAGGGATAGGACAGTCTAACTTAAACTTGCATGATTTAGATAGAACAGGTAATTTTAAGATACTTTTAAATTCACTTCTATTTTCAAATTTTCTCTGTTCTCTTGGTTTCCTTTGTAAAAGAAGAATATCCTACACAACTGGGAGCTAGCTGGTCTTTGGTGGCTTCACACATGTGTCTTTTGTCATTGGCTCGCCAGATGTGTTCAGCTAACTCTCAGTAGTGCATTGCTGCTCTAGAGCTCACTTTAGCTTAGTTTTTCAGGGGTTCAATGCGTAGTTATATACAAACAAAAGGGTATTACAATTAATTTTAAACAGCATTTTCACACAGAGGGGTAGATTTATTATGCAGCGGATGCTGCATTCTACCCTGCTTGTTTCAGGTCCGCCTAAAACGTAAGTTAAGAAGCAGCAGTCGTAAGGCCGCTGCTCCTAAACTTCTCCACCACTTTTTAGGTGGCAGACTGGAATCATCCCGATACAAAACGATCGGATGATTGACAGCTCCTGCTAGTGGCCGATTTGCTGCCGGTGAGCAGGGGGGTGGCATTGCACAAGCATTTAACTAGAAATGCTTGAGCAATGATAAATGCTGACAGCGTATGCTGTCGGCATTTAGCGATGTCGAGCGGACATGATTCACTATAGCGAAACATGTCCACTCGCCATTTAGTAAATCTACCCCTATGTCCCTTTAGGGTAAAGGAGCATAAAATACTGGTATAATAAATTAACAATTTTAAAGTGCAGTTGTACTTTTTTGTTATATGCAAGAAATACCTCTGTTTAACATTTTTTTATTTATTCATAATTTACTTTGCCTTTGTGGTAAAATACCTCTGAAAACTGTGATTGTTCAACTCCACCCACGGAAAGAGTGGCGTGTGCTCATCATACTTAAAGGGACATGAAACCCAAAATGTTTAATTTGTAAATCAGATAGAGGATACCATTTTAACCCCTTAAGCCAAACCAATATATATATACAGTATATATAGTACTTTGCCTATCTCACTGCACAACATATATATATATACGTCTGAGCTTCAGAAAGCTCCAGCAGTCTCGTCTGTTAAAGGGCCACGAAACCCAAAATCTTTTTTTCATGATTCAGATAGAGAATAGAAATTTAAACAACATTACAATTTACTTCTATTATTTATTTTGCTTCATTTATTAGATATCCTTAGTTGAAGAAAAAACAATGCACATGGTGAGCCAATCACATGAGGCTTCTATGTGCAGCAACCAATCAGCAGCTACTGAGCATATCTAGATATGCTTTTCAGCAAAGAATATCAAGATAATAAAACAAATTAGATAGTATAAGTAAATTAGAAAGATGTTTAAAAATGCATTCTCTTTCTAAATCATGAAAGAAAAAATGTGGGTTTCATGTCCCTTTAAGTTACAGATGATAGCTGGAGTTCCTGAGCTCTAGGCATCTGCTGCATATTGAATTGGAGCGTGATTGGTGCGCCGGTTCCATATGAGGGCAGATGACAGATCGTTACACACAGTGACAAATTCTGTGTCACTGTGTGTAGCAATCAGCTGCTGGTGCCAGCAGGAGGTGCGAGAGGGAAAGTCAGGAGGCGGGTGGCTGGCCCAGCAGCGGAGGGGGGAGGGAGGGAGTGGGGGCCCTACACTGCAGAAAATTTAAAAAAAAGGTAGAGGGAGGGAAGGGGCACTATGCTACGTAAAAAAAAGGTGAGGTGGAGTTGTGGGGGTTCACTAACTGGCGATCACGGGAGAGGTAAAGAAGGTACATCACAAAAAAAAAATTCAAATAAAAAAAAAACATAAAAAAGTTTTTGTTTTTTTATAGGTACTGGCAGCACTAGTTAGAGAGGAAGGGTTAGAGAGCTGTTTGGGAGGGATCATGGAGGTTAGAGGGTAAGGGGGTATCCTACCCTGCAGGAAAAACAAAATAACAATCATGTAATCAGAGCAAGGATGGGCCGAGGCTCGCCAATCTGCCAAAGACGCGTCAGCGAATAATAATTCAACACTTTGAGAACAACATTCCCCAAAGACAAATTGGTAGAATTTTGGGCATTTCACTTTCTACAGTGCACAATATAATTAAAAGATTCAAGGAATCCGGTCAAATCTCGGTGCATAAAGGGCATGGCCGAAAATCACTTCTGAATGCAGGTGATCTCCTATCCCTCAGATGTCATGAGTCTGTAATGGATATCTTATTCTTGACATGGGCTCGGGAATACTTTGACAAACCTTTGTCAGTCAACACCATTTGCCACTGCATCCACAGATGCAAAATTAAGGTTTTGCTATGCAAAGCAGAAGCCATACATCAACACTGTCCAGAAGCGCCATCGACTTCTCTGGGCTCGGTCTCATCTGAGATGGACAGTAGCACAGTTGGAATCATGTTTTGTGGTCCAAGAGTCAACATTTCAAATTGTTTTTGGAAAAAAACAGCTGCTGTGTTCTCCAGGCCAAAGAGGAAAAGGACAATCCAAGCTGTTATCAGTGTCAGGTCCTAAAGCTAGCGTCTGTCATGTTATGGGGGTGTTTCGGTGCCCAAGTCATGGGTAGCTTGCACATCTGTGAGGGCACCATTAATGCAGAAAGATATGTATGCATTTTGGAGTAACAAATGCTGCCATCCAGACATTGTCTTTTCCAGGGACGTCCCTGCATTTTCCAGCAGGGCAACGCCAAACCACATTCTGCCCAGATTTCAAGTGCATGGTTGTGTAAGCAGAGAGTGCAGGTGCTAGCATGGCCTGCCTACAGTCCTGACCTGTCGCCGATTGAGAATGTGTGGAGCATTCTGAAGAGCAAAATAAGGCAACGAAGGCCCCGTACAGTTGCGCAGCTGAAGACATGCATAATGGATGAATGGGGGAAAATTCTGCTTGCAAAACTTAACCAACTGGTGTCTTCAGTGCCCAAATGCTTAATAAGTGTTATTAAAAGAAATGGTGATATTACAGGTTAACAGTCAACTGACCCAACTTTTTTGGAGTGTGTTGCAGTCATCAGATTTGAAATTAGTGTTTATTTTCAAAAATACGTTAAATTCAAAAATACTTAAAACATATTCTGCTATGAGAAGAACATTGGAATGTGAAATATTTACAGTAAAACACTGTCGGCTAGATTACGTGTTTTGTGGTAAGAGGGGTGCATTGCTAACTTGCACTTTATTCTCACCGCTCACTTTCCTACAGCGCTGGTATTACAGGTTTTTATAAACCCGGCGTCAGCAGGCAAGAAGTGAGCGTAGAGCAAAATTGTGCCCCATACCACACTCCAATACCAGCGCTGCTTAAGTCAGCGGTGAGCTGGCTGTACGTGCTCGTGCACGATTTCCCCTTAGACATCAATGGGGAGAGCCGGCTGAGAAAAAGTCTAACACCTGCAAAAAAGCAGCGTTTAGCTCAGTAATGCAGCCCCATTGATTCCTATGGGGAAATTAAATTTATGTTTACACCTAACACCCTAACATGAACCCCGAGTCTAAACACCCCTAATCTTACACTTATTAACCCCTAATCTTCCGCCCCTGACATCGCCGACACCTACATTATACTTATTAACCCCTAATCTGCCGCTCCAGACATCGCCGCCACTATAATAAACATATTAACCCATAAACCACCACACTCCCACATCACAAACACTAGTTAAATATTATTAACCCTTAATCTGCCGCCCCTAACATCGCCGCCACCTACATACATTTATTAACCCCTAATCTGCCGCCCCCAATGTCGCTGCCACTATTCTAAATTTATTAACCCCTAAACCTAAGTCTAACCCTAACACCCCCTAACTTAAATATCATTAAAATAAATCTAAATAAAATTACTATCATTACCTAAATTATTCTTATTTAAAACTAAATACTTACCTATAAAATAAACCCTAAGCTAGCTACAATATAACTAATAGTTACATTGTAGCTAGCTTAGGCTTTATTTTTATTTTACAGGCAAGTTTGTATTTATTTTAACTAGGTAGAATAGTTACTAAATATTTATTAACTATTTACTAACTACCTAGCTAAAATAAATATAAATTTACCTGTAAAATAAACCTAACCTGTCTTACACTAACACCTAACACTACACTACAATTAAATAAATTACCTAAATTAAATACAATTAAATAAATTAAATACAAATACCTAAATTACAACAAAAAAAAAACACTAAATTACACAAAATAAAAAACAAATTACAAGATATTTAAACTAATTACACCTAATCTAATAGCCCTATCAAAATAAAAAAAAGCCCCCCCCCAAAATAAAAAAACCCCCCTAGCCTAAACTAAACTACCAATAGCCCTTAAAAGGGCCTTTTGCGGGGCATTGCCCCAAAGAAATCAGCTCTTTTACCTGAAAAAAATACAGACAACCCCCCCAACAGTAAACCCCACCACCCACACAACCAACCACCCAAATAAAACCCTAACTAAAAAAAACCTAAGCTCCCCATTGCCCTGAAAAGGGCATTTGAATGGGCATTGCCCTAAAGGGCATTTAGCTCTATTGCAGCCCTAACCTAAAAATAAAACCCACCCAATAAACCCTTAAAAATACCTAACACTAACCCCCTGAAGATCCACTTACAGTTTTGAAGATCTGACATCCATCCTCAACGAAGCCAGGAGAAGTCTTCATCCAAGCCATGAGAAGTGGTCCTCCAGATGGGCAGAAGTCTTCATCCAGATGGCATCTTCTATTTTTATCCATCCGGCACGGAGCAGCTCCATCTTCAAGCCATCCGATGCGGAGCATCCTCTTCTTTCCGATGACTAACGACGAATGAAGGTTCCTTTAAACGACGTCATCCAAAATGGCGTCCCTTAGATTCCGATTGGCTGATAGAATTCTATCAGCCAATCGGAATTAAGATTGAAAAAATCCTATTGGCTGATGCAATCAGCCAATAGGATTGAACTTCAATCCTATTGGATGATCCAATCAGCCAATAGGATTGAGCTCACATTCCATTGGCTGATTGGAACAAAATTGGGCCGCAAAAGTCCCTTTTAAGGGCTATTGGTAGTTTAGTTTAGGCTAGGGTTTTTTTTTATTTTGGGGGGGCTTTTTTATTTTGATAGGGCTATTAGATTAGGTGTAATTAGTTTAAATATCTTGGAATTTTTTTTTTTCCTGTAATTTAGTTATTTGTATTTAATTTATTTAATTGTATTTAATTTAGGCAATTTATTTAATTGTAGTGTAAGTTTAGGTGTTAGTGTAACTTAGGTTAGGTTTTATTTTACAGGTAAATTTGTATTTATTTTAGCAACGTAGTTAATAACTATTTAATAACTATTCTACCTAGTTAAAATAAATGCAAAGTTGCCTGTAAAATAAAAATAAACCCTAAGATAGAAACAATGTAACTATTAGTTATATTGTAGCTAGCTTTGGGTTTATTTTATAGGTGAGTATTTAGTTTTAAATAGGGATTATTTAGTTATTAATAGTAGGTTTTCTTTAGATTTATTTAAATTATATTTAAGTTAGGGGGTGTTACGGTTAGGGTTAGACTTGGGTTTAGGGGTTAATAAATTTAGTATAGTGGCTGCGACGTTGGGGACGGCAGATTAGGGGTTAATAATATTTAACTAGTGTTTGCGAGGCGGGAGTGTGCCATCATGGACAACCATAGTGACCTAAACATGAATTAAACTAATGATATATTTTCAGTAATTTGGGTGGTTAAGGGAAGGGGGGTGGTTTGTAGTAGTTTCACTTACATGCAGTGGAAATCCGCAGTATGTAATTCGATGACCAGCTGCAGCAGGGGCAGCAGCTGGGCAGCACCATGACCAGGGACCTCAGCAGCAACTATAGAATCAGCATGTGTAGACAGAACAACAGGGGATTGTAGGGCTTCCAGCACTCCTTGTGCCCCATGATGCACCCCTTGTGCCCCATGATGCACCCCTTGTGCCCCATGATGCACCCCTTGTGCCCCATGATGCTGCCTCTCTATGGAAAGCAGGAAAACATGGCGGCTAATGAGGATGTGCATTGGTGGGTTTTTTAGGCTTCCTGTTGAGAGGTTGTGCTGTTTGTGATTGGTTTGACACACTTGCAGGGGCAGGAATAATAAATGCTTTGAAGAGGTTTAACTATTTGAGATCAAGCTGCTGATATGTATGTCGTTGAGCATGCATTTGTTAGGCCTTCAGAGAGTTACGTTGGTTTATAAGTCAGTGCAAGGGTTGCTGCTCCTGCAATTTGTGGCAAGATGAGAATGGAGTAGATTTTCTGAATTCTGCGCGCGTAAGTCCTTACGCTGTATATTGGATACCAAATTGCGTGTGTTTTTTATGTCAGTCTATGGGTCAAAAAAATACGGGCGAAGGCTGAAATATACGCGCGTAACTTGTATGCTACCCCGTATATGTGATACCAAACCCGCGCAAAATTTGGCATTGCCGGCTTCTGCGGGCGACGCTGCATATCGGATCGGGCCCCTTGATGGGATAGGGTGTACCGCTCACTTTTTGGCCTAAAAAAAAGCTTGTAATACCGGCGCAATGGAAGTCCCATTGAAAATATACTATACGCAAATTGCGTAAGTTGATTTGCGGTAAGGCCAAAAAAGTGTGCGGTGCCCCTAAATCTGAAAGACAGCGGTAGTGAAAAAGCAGCGTTATAACCTGATAACGCTGCTTTTTCACCTTACCGCAAAACTCGTAATCTAGCCGTGTATTAAATATGAATATTGCATATAAAATATTTTTAAATGGTGGCAGGTTTGTACAACCACACTGTTGCAGACATAATGGAAACCCAACCCATATAAAGGCAAATTCATACATTTTTCATATACTGTAAATCTTTTTTTGTGGTTGAAGGGCACACAGATTGGCCAGACTGAAGGACCAGAAGGCACCCCTAGAAGTCATTATCCAATCCTGCGCTGAATGCAAATACATAAGAGGAGACAGCTCTGCAGGGAGTCATTTAGCAGCCTACAGAGAAAGCCATTGTGAGGAGGACCATTTTGATCTAATCCTTGGAGGCGGGACCTGGCGCCGAGCCTACTCACATAAACATGGTGGGAGTCAGGACTGGCCCTGACCGGGCTCACCAACAAAGCAAGGTAGCAAGAGGTAGGGCAGGGCTTGCCCTGCATCATGCATAAATAATAATGCTTGTGACTGTCTGGGGCGAAGGCAAATGCACTGTATGTCCACTAGTCAGTCCGGGCTTGAGTGGAGCACAAAAATATAAGTACTTTTATGCATTAACACTGCTGGAGTACAATCAATAGCGCTTCTATTATAAAAAGTCCAAAGGTATTTTTAATCCTCGCGATAGTCTAGTGTGCCCTAATTTAAGATACCACGGGTGCTCTAAATCCTTAACATAACAGACTTCTATGGGGGTGCACAGTAAAATTCATGTTGGATATCTTTCGAGCGCTACACCTATGGGGCACCAAGTCAAAGGTGCCCTAATTAGATGGTGCACAAGTAGTGTAGTTCTTTGTGTAGTTATGTGCTATAGTATTAGTAATAAGGGTTTACTTCAGGTCTTAGAAAAGAGCTAATATCACAAGGATGGAGAGAGTCAATCCCTACAAAACATAAAACATTATTATGTAAACATACAAACATCATAGTGGTACAAACCCTCTAATCAACTTATCATGTACAAATAAAGATAAAAAAAAGGTATTAATGTGTTAATTAATCCACATACAGAGAGGGAATTCAGCACCCTTTTACTAAGAAAAGTCTTTATTACGAAAAAAAAATCATAGCGAACAAACTAAAACCATATCAATAAAATACATTTGGTACCACTTTAAGAAACCTTACTGTGCATATAGACATAAGAACAAAACTCTTTGCTCATATTTTGTACTCAAAAGCAGCTTGAGTACAAAATATGCACAGAATCTAAGTATATCCTTGTACACTTTACAGGATCCCAAGCAGAAAAAAAACTTTTTTCAATCTTCAGAAACACAAACATGATTTGCAAGACCAGTTTTTAATGCTGTTCATGAATTTCCAATCAGATTAGTGCAGCCATTCACCATTTAAAAAATAAAATAAATCTCTTTACTACAACAAAAAGTGTTCTTAGTCTGACACATACAACAATATTCTATTTAAGCTACGTAAGTAAATATTACTCTAAAATGTGATGACTGTCAACGTCTGTGGTACATGGCATCAGCAGCATCACAATAGAATATCCAACCGTAGAGTTCTTCCAGAAACCTTAGTAGCGTGATTCAATTGACCTTATACATTGGTGGAAACTCTCACCTTGTTTGTCACTTACATCATCAAGGTTGGTAGGAAAGAAATGTAGAAAGGGTATCGTAAGTGACATGCGACTTCCCATTTTCCTGTACGCAGACAAAAGTTTATCAAAACCATCACAGAAATCAGGAGATTTGGTTTTACCTAAGAAAAGTTCATAAACCCACTGAAAACTCGTCCAAGCTTCTCGTTCTTCACCAGTCAGAGTTTCCATAAATGCTCCATCTTTTAGGATATCTTTGATTTGGGGTCCAAACAAAGACCCCTTCTTTCAGTTTACCTATGCTAAAGTTTGAAAATGTTCCAGTTAAATAAAATATTGTAACCTTTTAGAGTTCATCTTTGCTATTGTCTTCACAAAGCATTTTACCAGCCTCAGTTTAATGTGGAGGAGAGAAGAAATATCTTCTTGGAATCAATAAGAAGAACATGTTGGAACCGGTTCATAAGTTTGTCTTATCCCCAGTCATGTTTGATCATTGCAATAACTATACATGATGGGGGAAAACTAAGCATTGATTATTTAGAATCAGAGGGTCCAACCTAGTCTACGGTACCTATTCATTTCTATGAAGACTTTTCTTTCTTTACCAGTGTAATCAGTCCCATCCAAAATTACAACAGCAGGTCTGCCTGCACCCAAGATTTTACTCAGGTCTAGGCTGACTCCGATAGCAATTCCACTCACCGCCTTGAATATAAACAACTTTCCCAGGTCACTGCACTTACTGTTGCTCATTACAAAGGCTCCATAATAGACTGCTGCACTACCTCCTTATTCAGGGAATTTTTCAACATCGGCTGCAGCACTCTAATTCAGGGCCTGCAAAGCTGGAGTCACAGCAGTTACTTCCACGCTGTTTAGAAACCGGAAGTGACGTGTCTAAGAACGAGTTCCACTTTAGTGAGTTTGGAAGTTGGAAAAACATTCTCACATTGTAGCAATAAGTTTAACCCTTTAAACATAAGTCCTCTGCATAGGATGAAAAGGTCTCATGGTGTGGGCGGACGGCAAATTAGGGGTTAATAATATTTAACTAGTGTTTGCGATGCGGGAGGGCGGCGGTTTAGGGGTTAATAGGTTTATTATAGTGGCAACGATGTTGGGAAGCGGCGGAATAGGGGTTAAAAAATTATAATAGTGGCGGCGATGTCCGGAGCGGCAGATTAGAGGTTAATAAATTTACTTTAGTGTTTGCGGTGCAGGAGGGCTTAGGTTTAGGGGTTAATAGGTAGTTTATGGGTGTTAGTGTAATTTTTAACACTTTAGTTATGAGTTTTATGGTACAGCTTTGTAGCGTAAAACTCATTTCTGACTTTAGATGGCGGTACGGGATCTTGTAGTTATAGGCTGTACCGCTTACTTTTTGGCCTGCCAGGCAAAATGGTAATACCGGCGCCATGGAAGTCCCATTGAAAAAGGACTTTTTTTAAAGTGCGGTACTGACGTTGCGTGACGGCCAAAAAGGTGTGCGGTACAGTTATACCTACAACACCGGTAATATCAGCATTAGGGAAAAAGCAGCGTTATGAGCCATAACGATGCTTTTTCACTCATAACGCACAACTCGTAATCTGGCTGAAAGGCTTTTCTTACGGCTAGATTTGGAGTTTGGCGGTAGCCGTGAAAACCAGCGTTAGAGGCTCCTAACGCTGGTTTTAGGCTAACTCCGGTATTTGGAGTCACTGAAAATAGGGTCTAACGCTCACTTTTCAGCCGCGACTTTTCCATACCGCAGATCCCCTTACGTCAATTGCGTATCCTATCTTTTCAATGGGATCTTTCTAACTCCGGTATTTAGAGTCGTTTCTGAAGTGAGCGTTAGAGCTCTAACGACAAAACTCCAGCCGCAGAAAAAAAGCAGGAGTTAAGAGCTTTCTGGGCTAACGCCGGTTCATAAAGCTCTTAACTACTGTACCCTAAAGTACACTAACACCCATAAACTACCTATGTACCCCTAAACCGAGGTCCCCCCACATCGCCGCCACTCGATTAAATTTTTTTAACCCCTAATCTGCCGACCGCAAAGCGCCGCCAGCTAAATTATCCCTATGTACCCCTAATCTGCTGCCCCTAACACCGCCGACCCCTGTATTATATTTATTAACCCCTAACCTGCCCCCCACAACGTCGCCGCCAGCTACTTACAATAATTAACCCCTAATCTGCCGACCGCAAAGCGCCGCCACCTACATTATAGCTATGTACCCCTAATCTGCTGCCCCTAACACCGCTGACCCCTATATTATATTTATTAACCCCTAATCTGCCCCCCTCAACGTCGCCTCCACCTGCCTACACTGATTAACCCCTAATCTGCCGAGCGGACCGCACCGCTACTATAATAAATGTATTAACCCCTAATCCGCCTCACTAACCCTATAATAAATAGTATTAACCCCTAATCTGCCCTTCCTAACATCGCCGACACCTAACTTCAATTATTAACCCCTAATCTGCCGACCGGAGCTCACCGCTACTATAATAAATGGATTAACCCCTAAAGCTAAGTCTAACCCTAACACTAACACCCCCCTAAGTTAAATATAATTTAAATCTAACGAAATTAATGAACTCTTATTAAATAAATTATTCCTATTTAAAGCTAAATACTTACCTGTAAAATAAATCCTAATATAGCTACAATATAAATTATAATTACATTGTAGCTATTTTAGGATTAATATTTATTTTACAGGCAACTTTGTAATTATTTTAACCAGGTACAATAGCTATTAAATAGTTAAGAACTATTTAATAGTTACCTAGTTAAAATAATAACAAAATTACCTGTAAAATAAATCCTAACCTAAGTTACAATTAAACCTAACACTACACTATCATTAAATTAATTAAATTAAATACCTACAATTACCTACAATAAAACCTAACACTACACTATCAATAAATAAATTAAATACAATTCCTACAAATAACTACAATGAAATAAACTAACTAAAGTACAAAAAATAAAAAAGAACTAAGTTACAAAAAATAAAAAAATATTTACAAACATCAGAAAAATATTACAACAATTTTAAACTAATTACACCTACTCTAAGCCCCCTAATAAAACAACAAAGCCCCCCAAAATAAAAAAATGCCCTACCCTATTCTAAATTAATAAAGTTAAAAGCTCTTTTACCTTACCAGCCCTGAACAGTGCCCTTTGCGGGGCATGCCCCAAGAAATTCAGCTCTTTTGCCTGTAAAAAAAAACATACAATACCCCCCCAACATTACAACCCACCACCCACATACCCCTAATCTAACCCAAACCCCCCTTAAATAAACCTAACACTAAGCCCCTGAAGATCTTCCTACCTTGTCTTCAACTCACCAGGTATCACCGATCCGTCCTGGCTCCAAAATCTTCATCCAACCCAAGCGGGGGTTGGCGATCCATCATCCGGTGGCTGAAGAGGTCCAGAAGAGGCTCTAAAGTCTTCCTCCTATCCGGCAAGAAGAGGACATCCGGACCGGCAAACATCTTCATCCAAGCGGCATCTTCTATCTTCTTCCATCCGGCAAGGAGCGGGTCCATCTTGAAGCAGCCGACGCGGATCCATCCTCTTCTTCCGGCGACTCCCGACAAATGACGGTTCCTTTAAGGGACGTCATCCAAGATGGCGTCCCTCGAATTCCGATTGGCTGATAGGATTCTATCAGCCAATCGGAATTAAGGTAGGAATATTCTGATTGGCTGATGGAATCAGCCAATCAGAATCAAGTTCAATCCGATTGGCTCATCCAATCAGCCAATCAGATTGAGCTTGCATTCTATTGGCTGATCGGAACAGCCAAGTAAGTAGCGGCGGTTTACGGAGCGGCAGATTAGGGGTTAATAATATAATGCAGGGGTCAGCGATAGCGGGGGCGACAGATTAGGGGTTAATAAGTGTAAGGGTAGGGGTGTTTAGACTCGGGGTACATGTTAGAGTGTTAGGTGCAGACGTAGGAAGTGTTTCCCCATAGGAAACAATGGGGCTGCGTTAGGAGCTGAACGCGGCTTTTTTGCAGGTGTTGCGGCTTTGTTTCCTATGGGGGAATCGTGCACGAGCACGTTTTTGAGGCTGGCCGCGTCCGTAAGCAACTCTGGTATCGAGAGTTGCATTTGCGGTAAAAATGCTCTACGCTCCTTTTTTGGAGCCTAACGCAGCATTTTTTTGGACTCTCAATACCGGAGTTATTTTTATGGTGCGGCCAGAAAAAAGCCCGCGTAGCTAACGCACCCCCTTGGCCGCCAAACTCCAAATCTAGCCGTTAGTAAATTAATGCTAAATTCTCTGTGTTTGTGTGTATTTACTATTGTGTTAAAGTGCAAAATGTATCTTACTAGTGCAAACCTTATCTCACCACTAATGCAAAACATATCTCACCACTAGTGCAAAACATATCTCACCACTAGTGCAAAACATATCTCACCACTAATGCAAAACGTATCTCACCACTAGTGCAAAACATATCTCACCACTAATGCAAAACATATCTCACCACTAGTGCAAAACGTATCTCACCACTAATGCAAAACTTATCTCACTAGTAGTGCAAAACATATCTCACCACTAGTGCAAAACATATCTCACCACTAGTGCAAAACGTATCTCTCCACTAATGCAAAACGTATCTCACCACTAGTGCAAAACTTATCTCACCACTAGTGCAAAACTTAACCCACCAATAGTGCAAAACTTATCTCACCACTAATGCAAAACTTAACCCACCAATAGTGCAAAACTTATCTCACCACTAATGCAAAACTTAACCCACCTCTAGTGCAAAACTTATCTCACCACTAATGCAAAACTTAACCCGCCTCTAGTGCAAAACTTATCTCACCATCACCACAAGTGCAAAACTTATCTCACCACTACTGCAAAACTTATCTCAACACTAGTGCAAAACTTCTCTCATCATTAATGCAAAACTTATCTCAACACTAGTGCAAAACTTAACTCATCATTAATGCAAAACGTATCCCACCACTAGTGCAAAACTTATCTCACTACTAGAGCAAACTTATCTCACCACTAGTGCAAAACTTATCTCATCATTAATGTGAAACGTATCCCACCACTAGTGCAAAACTTATCTCACTACTAGAGCAAAACTTATCTCACCACTAGTGCAAAACTTATCTGACCACTAGTGCAAAACTTATCTGACCACTAGTGCAAAACGTATCTTACCACTAGTGCAGAACATATCTCACCACTAATGCAAAATGTATTTCACCACTAATGCAAAACGTATTTCACCACTAGTTAGGCTGACCATATTGCAGCTTTAAAAAGGGACACATATAAAAAATACATATGTTAGGGCTGTTTTCAGGGCTGTTTAAAGAAATGTTATGTATAAGAACCCTGACATATGTATTTTTCATATGTGTTCCTTCTTAAAGCGGCAATATGGTCAGCCTACCACTAGTGCAAAACTTATCTCACCTCTAGTGCAAAACTTATCTCACCACTAGTGCAAAATGTATCTCACCACTAGTGCAGAACATATCTCACCACTAGTGCAAAACTTTTCTCACCACTAGTGCAAAACGTATCTCACCACTAATGCAAAACCTATTTCACCACTAGTGAAAAACTTATCTCACCACTAATGCAAAACGTATCTCACCACTAGTGCAAAACTTAACCCACCACTAATGCAAAACTTATCTCACTAGTAGTGCAAAACATATCTCACCACTAGTGCAAAACATATCTCACCACTAGTGCAAAACGTATCTCTCCACTAATGCAAAACGTATCTCACCACTAGTGCAAAACTTATCTCACCACTAGTGCAAAACTTAACCCACCAATAGTGCAAAACTTATCTCACCACTAATGCAAAACTTAACCCACCAATAGTGCAAAACTTATCTCACCACTAATGCAAAACTTAACCCACCTCTAGTGCAAAACTTATCTCACCACTAATGCAAAACTTAACCCGCCTCTAGTGCAAAACTTATCTCACCATCACCACAAGTGCAAAACTTATCTCACCACTACTGCAAAACTTATCTCAACACTAGTGCAAAACTTCTCTCATCATTAATGCAAAACTTATCTCAACACTAGTGCAAAACTTAACTCATCATTAATGCAAAACGTATCCCACCACTAGTGCAAAACTTATCTCACTACTAGAGCAAACTTATCTCACCACTAGTGCAAAACTTATCTCATCATTAATGTGAAACATATCCCACCACTAGTGCAAAACTTATCTCACTACTAGAGCAAAACTTATCTCACCACTAGTGCAAAACTTATCTGACCACTAGTGCAAAACTTATCTGACCACTAGTGCAAAACGTATCTTACCACTAGTGCAGAACATATCTCACCACTAATGCAAAATGTATTTCACCACTAATGCAAAACGTATTTCACCACTAGTTAGGCTGACCATATTGCAGCTTTAAAAAGGGACACATATAAAAAATACATATGTTAGGGCTGTTTTCAGGGCTGTTTAAAGAAATGTTATGTATAAGAACCCTGACATATGTATTTTTCATATGTGTTCCTTCTTAAAGCGGCAATATGGTCAGCCTACCACTAGTGCAAAACTTATCTCACCTCTAGTGCAAAACTTATCTCACCACTAGTGCAAAATGTATCTCACCACTAGTGCAGAACATATCTCACCACTAGTGCAAAACTTTTCTCAACCCTAGTGCAAAACGTATCTCACCACTAATGCAAAACCTATTTCACCACTAGTGAAAAACTTATCTCACCACTAATGCAAAACGTATCTCACCACTAGTGCAAAACTTATCTCACCACTAGTGCAAAATGTATCTCACCACTAGTGCAGAACATATCTCACCACTAGTGCAAAACTTTTCTCAACCCTAGTGCAAAACGTATCTCACCACTAATGCAAAACCTATTTCACCACTAGTGAAAAACTTATCTCACCACTAATGCAAAACCTATTTCACCACTAGTGAAAAACTTATCTCACCACTAATGCAAAACGTATCTCACCACTAGTGCAAAACTTAACCCACCACTAGTGCAAAACGTATCTCAGCACTAATGCAAAATGTATTTCACCACTAGTCAAAAACTTATCTCACCACTAATGCAAAACATATCTCACCACTTCATACAAATTCTCTGATTTTTTTTTTGTCTACGTTTCCCTGCTTTTTCCTCTATTCCACTTGATGTCAGTTTTTTCTATAGCAGTGAAGTTTAACCATGTACTCATATTATTGCTATAATATTGTTCATTGTCTGGTTAATAATCAGTAACAGGAAGTAGTAAAAAAAAAACATGCACTGCTTTCAAAATAAGTTTGCTTTATTAATGTTAATTTGTAAGTTATATTTTGTGAAATAAAGTACATTTTAATTGTGTAGAAGATATCATTTGGGAGCACAGATGGATATTTGAGATGCTGAAGACATAAGGTAAATCATCAGTTTTAATTAATAGCTATTTTATTTCTATACCAAGGCAACCAATACACATTGGCTAATCAGGCCCTATACTGCGGCCAAGATTTTATGGTTCTGTAAAAGGTGTTCCCGGGGCAGGATGTAGGATTTGCATCCCGATGCCCTTTCAGATTGTAATTCCTTCTGATGAAACCTCTGGAAACTCCACAACGTATAAGGCTCTTAGCAGCATTCTGAGCTGCAATGCTGGGATTCCGATCTAGATATGAACAGAGAAATAAAAAAAGATAGATGTTGTATCTGTTAGATGTTGAGGGTCAGGGTCACTGGGCCACCCTTAGAATTTGAGGGGCCCTGAGCAAGACAGATTTATGAGTCCTATCACACCCTTATTCCCCACCACTGTTTCAACATTCAGTGTTACCTATATAAAGAATAACACTATATATTACACTATATATTACACTATATATTACACTATATTACTATAAGCACTTCTTCATAAACTAAATAAAGGATTTACGCTGCACCTTCAGTTCAGGGCCCCCATAAGTTATGAAGATAACTAAGGTAAAGGATATATATGATCTCTAAGAATACTGTTTCATCTATGGTCTCTAGATATGAATCAGTTCTGAATTTGTTCAGATTGGAATGTTTCCGGGATTCTGTGGCTTTCTGAAAGATTCTCTGAGAGATTCTAACAACTGGGAAAAAAGGTGGAGTAGTGGTTATAGATTTTTAAACCTCTCACAATACATTACGTCAGTAACGTCCGGTGAGGTCAGTGGCTGGTGAGGCACTGGCTAGTATTAGAGCCAGATAAACACACATATGAACCCAACAGAAGTAGCTTAAATTCTTGACCCCCTCAGTACATAATAGTCTCATGCTAAATGTTAAAAAGCTCTTGCAAGCTGCAACTGCACCCCTCTTCCCTGATTGGTCTAAATGTGCTGTCTTCCTATTGGCTGACAGTAGCAGTACATAATATCAGGTAGCCAGTGGGAGGCAGAGGATATGCAAGTTGTGTGACACTTGTAAGATATTCTCAGCAAAAAAGCTAGCTAGATAGATAGATATAGAAAGAGATGATAGATAGAAATATAGATAGATAGATAGATAGATGGATAAATAGATATAATGATAGACAGATAGATAGATAGATAGACAGACAGACAAACAGATACATAGATGATAGATAGATAGATAGATAGATGGATAGGTAGATATAGAAAGAGATGATATATAGATAGATAGATAGATATAGAAAGAGATTATAGGTAGGTAGATAGATAAATAGATAGATAATAGATAGATATATAATTGATAGATAGATAATAGATAGATAGATAGATAGATGATTGATTGATTGATAGATTGATAATAGATTGATAGATAAATAATATATATATATATATATATATATAATAGATAGATAGATAATAGATAAATAGATTGATTGATAGATAGATAATAGATTGATAGATAGATAATAGATAGATAGATATATTGATAGATATATAATAGATAGATAGATAGATAAATAGATGATAGATAGATAGATTGATTGATAGATATATAATGTATAGATAGATAATAGATAGATACATAGATAGATAGATAGATAGATTGATTGACAGACAAACAGATAGATGATAGATAGATAGATAGATAGATGGATAGATATAGAAAGAGATGATATATAGATAGATAGATAGATAGATAGATAGATAGATATAGAAAGAGATGATAGGTAGGTAGATAGATAGATAAATAGATAGATAATAGATAGATATATACTAGATAGATAATAGGTAGATAGATAAATAGATGATAGATAGATAGATAGATAGATAGATAGATAGATTGATAGATATATAATGTATATATAGATAATAGATAGATAGATAAATAGATGATAGATAGATTGATAGATATATAATGTATAGATAGATAGATAGATAGATAATAGATAGATAGATAAATAGATGATAGATAGATTGATATATAATGTATAGATAGATAGATAAATAGATAGATAGAGCACTATTTTGTATATTTACTGCCACCTGTATACTTACTGGTGAAGGTTCCTATGAAACATATTCCATATGATATAGGGTTATATTTTCTAGCATGAACACCAACAGCATGCCACCCACGACCTTCATACACTCTCCCATCTTCTCCTATTAGAAAGCTGCATATATAAAACACACTATGAATAAACAATATGAAGACAAAATAATAAATGTCTCTCTCTCTTGCACACACCTCTAACTTCCAACTCCTATGAGTCATCACCATATCCCCTGTGTGTCTTTCTCTGGACCTCTATCCCATATTTAAACACCAGCAGATTGGTTGTCAATCTCTCTCTTTAACATTTTCTGCCTTTTTCTTGTATCAACTGAACTCTTTTTTCTAAATGTATCTATTTTTCTTGCTATCACTGCTATTGGTTTTTCATTATCTTCCATTTACATGTGTCACTTTCTCTTGTCAGTTTTATTTCTTATGCTAGTTGGTGATTCCATTACCTTGATTTATTAAACTACCATCTCAGTTCACCAGAAATGCTTGTGCAATGTTAAATGCCGACAGCATATGCTGTCGGCATTAAGCGATGTCGGGAGGACATGATCCGCTAAAGTTGATAAATCTACCCCAAAGTCTCTTTTAGCTGGCTTATCTGTGGCAGCACATTCGGCTGCAGTTCAACTTCTAAGGGCATTTTTTAGCTGTGACCACCTTGTTTGCCCACCAACCAAAACAACCTAGACTACATATTTTTTTGTAATGTTTTTACTGCACCCACAAAAACAATGGCACACATGGGCCACCAATTAGAATCCCTGCTCTTTTGCAAGTCATTATATAAGGGAAAGTGCTAAAGAGTTTGTCAAGAGTTGGAACAGCTTAGGGGACAGAACAAACTTCTACTGACAATGACCCAAGATCAGTCTCAATAAAAGCAGTTGTGTATTTATTGTTTTATTTGAAATAGTTATATTTGCGAATGCGATCTGAAATTCTACAGAAAGTATTCACATTTCATTCAGAATAAGAGTAACTGCGGGTGGCTTCTGTTGTATTTAAATTTTGGCTAGAATTCCCTTTTAAAGGGACATTAAACACTTTGAGATGATAATATAAAATAATAAATCATATATAAAAACTCTACAATCATTATTTATTTTGTCTCATTTTCTTGTAATTTCACTTCCTGTTAGAAATTATCTATCTATCATCTATCTATCTATCTATCATCTATCTATCTATCGGCTAGATTTAGAGTTTTGTCGGTAACGACCCGCGTAGCTAACGCCGGCTTTTTTCTGGCCGCACCATAAAAATAACTCTGGTATTGAGAGTCCACAAAAAGGCTGCGTTAGGCTCCAAAAAAGGAGCGTACAGCATTTTTAACGCAGCTTCAACTCTCGATACCAGAGTTGCTTACGCAAGCGGCCAGCCTCAAAAACGTGCTCGTGCACTATTCCCCCATAGGAAACAATGGGGCTGTTTGAGCTGAAAAAAAAACTAACACCTGCAAAAAAGCAGCGTTAAGCTCCTAACGCGGCCCCATTGTTTGCTATGGGGAAACACTTCCTACGTCTGCACCTAACACCCTAACATGTACCCCGAGTCTAAACACCCCTACCCTTACACTTATTAACCCCTAATCTGCCGCCCCCGCTATCGCTGACCCCTGCATATTATTTTTAACCCCTAATCTGCCGCTCCGTAAACCGCCGCTACTTACATTATCCCTATGTACCCCTAATCTGCTGCCCCTAACATCGCCGACCCCTATATTATATTTATTAAACCCTAATCTGCCCCCCACAACGTCGCCGCAACCTAACTACACTTATTAACCCCTAATCTGCCGACCGGAGCTCACCGCTACTATAATAAATGTATTAACCCCTAAAGCTAAGTCTAACCCTAACCCTAACACCCCCCTAAGTTAAATATAATTTGATTCTAACGAAATAAATTAACTCTTATTAAATAACTTATTCCTATTTAAAGCTAAATACTTACCTGTAAAATAAATCCTAATATAGCTACAATATAAATTATAATTATATTGTAGCTATTTTAGGATTAATATTTATTTTACAGGCAACTTTGTAATTATTTTAACCAGGTACAATAGCTATTAAATAGTTAAGAACTATTTAATAGTTACCTAGTTAAAATAAATACAAAATTACCTGTAAAATAAATCCTAACCTAAGTTACAATTAAACCTAACACTACACTATCATTAAATTAATTAAATAAAATACCTACAATTACCTACAATTAAACCTAACACTACACTAGCAATACATTAATTAAATACAATATCTACAAATAACTAAAATGAAATAAACTAACTAAAGTACAAAAAATAAAAAAGAACTAAGTTACAAAAAATAAAAAAATATTTACAAACATAAGAAAAATATTACAACAATTTTAAACTAATTACACCTACTCTAAGCCCCCTAATAAAATAACAAAGACCCCCAAAATAAAAAAATGCCCTACCCTATTCTAAATTAATAAAGTTAAAAGCTCTTTTACCTTACCAGCCCTGAACAGGGCCCTTTGCGGGGCATGCCCCAAGAATTTCAGCTCTTTTGCCTGTAAAAAAAACCATACAATACCCCCCCCCCCCAACATTACAACCCACCACCCACATACCCCTAATCTAACCCAAACCCCCCTTAAATAAACCTAACACTAAGCCCCTGAAGATCTTCCTACCTTGTCTTCACCTCACCAGGTATCACTGATCCGTCCTGGCTCCAAAATCTTCATCCAACCCAAGCGGGGGCTGGCGATCCATCATCCGGTGGCTGAAGCGGTCCAGAAGAGGCTCCAAAGTCTTCATCCTATCCGGGAAGAAGAGGCGATCCGGACCGGCAACCATCTTGATCCAAGCGGCATCTTCTATCTTCATCCGATGACGACCGGCTCCATCCTGAAGACCTCCAGCGCGGATCCGTCCTCTTCTTCCGACGACTTCCCGACGAATGACGGTTCCTTTAAGGGACGTCATCCAAGATGGCGTCCCTCGAATTCTGATTGGCTGATAGGATTCTATCAGCCAATCGGAATTAAGGTAGGAATATTCTGATTGGCTGATGGAATCAGCCAATCAGAATCAAGTTCAATCCGATTGGCTGATCCAATCAGCCAATCAGATTGAGCTCGCATTCTATTGGCTGATCGGAACAGCCAATAGAATGTGAGCTCAATCTGATTGGCTGATTGGATCAGCCAATCGGATTGAACTTGATTCTGATTGGATGATTCCATCAGCCAATCAGAATATTCCTACCTTAATTCCGATTGGCTGATAGAATCCTATCAGCCAATCGGAATTCGAGGGACGCCATCTTGGATGACGTCCCTTAAAGGAACCGTCATTCGTCGGGAAGTCGTCGGAAGAAGAGGACGGATCCGCGCTGGAGGTCTTCAGGATGGAGCCGGTCGTCATCGGATGAAGATAGAAGATGCCGCTTGGATCAAGATGGTTGCCGGTCCGGATCGCCTCTTCTTCCCGGATAGGATGAAGACTTTGGAGCCTCTTCTGGACCGCTTCAGCCACCGGATGATGGATCGCCAGCCCCCGCTTGGGTTGGATGAAGATTTTGGAGCCAGGACGGATCGGTGATACCTGGTGAGGTGAAGACAAGGTAGGAAGATCTTCAGGGGCTTAGTGTTAGGTTTATTTAAGGGGGGTTTGGGTTAGATTAGGGGTATGTGGGTGGTGGGTTGTAATGTTGGGGGGGGGGTATTGTATGTTTTTTTTTACAGGCAAAAGAGCTGAAATTCTTGGGGCATGCCCCGCAAAGGGCCCTGTTCAGGGCTGGTAAGGTAAAAGAGCTTTTAACTTTATTAATTTAGAATAGGGTAGGGCATTTTTTTATTTTGGGGGTCTTTGTTATTTTATTAGGGGGCTTAGAGTAGGTGTAATTAGTTTAAAATTGTTGTAATATTTTTCTTATGTTTGTAAATATTTTTTTATTTTTTGTAACTTAGTTCTTTTTTATTTTTTGTACTTTAGTTAGTTTAATTCATTTTAGTTATTTGTAGATATTGTATTTAATTAATGTATTGCTAGTGTAGTGTTAGGTTTAATTGTAGGTAATTGTAGGTATTTTATTTAATTAATTTAATGATAGTATAGTGTTAGGTTTAATTGTAACTTAGGTTAGGATTTATTTTACAGGTAATTTTGTAATTATTTTAACTAGGTAACTATTAAATAGTTCTTAACTATTTAATAGCTATTGTACCTGGTTAAAATAATTACAAAGTTGCCTGTAAAATAAATATTAATCCTAAAATAGCTACAATGTAATTATAATTTATATTGTAGCTATATTAGGATTTATTTTACAGGTAAGTATTTAGCTTTAAATAGGAATAATTTATTTAATAAGAGTTCATTAATTTCGTTAGATTTAAATTATATTTAACTTAGGGGGGTGTTAGTGTTAGGGTTAGACTTAGCTTTAGGGGTTAATACATTTATTATAGTAGCGGTGAGCTCCGGTCGGCAGATTAGGGGTTAATAATTGAAGTTAGGTGTCGGCGATGTTAGGGAGGGCAGATTAGGGGTTAATACTATTTATTATAGGGTTAGTGATGCGGATTAGGGGTTAATAACTTTATTATAGTAGCGGTGCGGTCCGCTCGGCAGATTAGGGGTTAATAAGTGTAGGCAGGTGGAGGCGACATTGAGGGGGGCAGATTAGGGGTTAATAAATATAATATAGGGGTCGGCGGTGTTAGGGGCAGCAGATTAGGGGTACATAGCTATAATGTTGGTGGCGGCGCTTTGCGGTCGGCAGATTAGAGGTTAATTATTGTAGGTATCTGGCGGCGACGTTGTGGGGGGCAGGTTAGGGGTTAATAAATATAATATAGGGGTCGGCGGTGTTAGGGGCAGCAGATTAGGGGTACATAAGTATAACGTAGGTGGCGGTCGGCAGATTAGGGGTTAAAAAAATTTAATCGAGTGGCGGCGATGTGGGGGGACCTCAGTTTAGGGGTACATAGGTAGTTTATGGGTGTTAGTGTACTTTAGGGCACAGTAGTTAAGAGCTTTATGAACCGGCGTTAGCCCAAAAAGCTCTTAACTCCTGTTTTTTTTCTGCGGCTGGAGTTTTGTCGTAAGAGCTCTAAATCTCACTCCAGCCACGACTCTAAATACCGGAGTTAGAAAGATCCCATTGAAAAGATAGGATACGCAATTGACGTAAGGGGATCTGCGGTATGGAAAAGTCGCGGCTGGAAAGTGAGCGTTAGACCCTATTTTGAGTGACTCTAAATACCGGCGGTAGCCTAAAACCAGCGTTAGGAGCCTCTAACGCTGGTTTTCACGGCTACCGCCAAACTCTAAATCTAGGCCTATATATGCTTATTACCTCATGCTTATCAGTGCATGTTAATATCTTCTCTCCATACTTACTTGTATCCGATGTCACACCATTTATTAGATCTAATATGATAATTCTGTATATTTCGGACCTGTGAGCTGCAAGTAGACGGTGAATTGCAGAAAGCACCAGCTGAGTGGTGGATTATTACATAACCAACAGGTTTTCTTATCCAGCTGTGGCAATTAACAGACCTTGCGCCCCACTGGGACCTGCTGACAACAGATGGGCAACCTAGAAATTAAGGGATATATTAGCAAGATACATTTTTACCCAACTCCTATCTTGTATTGTCATATAATATCTTCTATGGATTTTTACCATAAATAACGTCTGCCATTTAGGGCTAGCTTACGAGTGGAGCACTATTTAACTGATTTTCCTCGAGCGTAAACTTCATTTTAGCTTTTTATACGTGTGTGGAAGCATATAACAAATTGAAAGTAAAAAGTTTGCTCACAAGCAAAAACCCAACACGTGCTAACTAAATATTGCAACCACGTATTCTTCCCATATAAGTTCATGGAGAGTACTGAAGAAAAAACCTAACACCAATCGCACGCGCGCTAACTCAACAGGAGTTATAAATAGCACACATTTGAATTTTCTTCACATATAGGATAATGTAATTTGTATTGTAGAGATATATTTCTATATATCTATTAAAATTATGGAGAGGGGAAAAGTGAGATTAAAATATTCGACTATGCACAAAATGTAGAGGGAATAACTCATTGTGTAGCTCATTTACACTTCTATAATGTAAAAAAGAAATGATGAGGCCACCACTTGTTGCAAAACACAATCCTTTAATAGTACTAAGCAAAGTACATCAGCTCAACAAGGGGCTCCTGCAGAACTAACGCATTTCGCGTATGCGCACACGCCCTTCCTCAGAGATTCTAGAAAATTCTAGACAAGTCAGAAAACTTGTTTTTCCCACAGAAAACCTATAGATACATTGTTACCAAGACAGCAAAGGAGTCTGGGTAAGATATGCAAATGAGGTTCACAACCCAGCAGTGATTTAACCTACTCCCAGGTGATGAGTGGTAAAAAACACAAAACAGCTGTACTGGGATGGTTGTGAATCACTGTACTAACCATAGCTAAGCTTATAAACTGTGTATATAGCAATACTATGTCATAAAGGGAGTCTGCCTATAAGCAGACTGAAGTAAAAAAAGTGAGTCAATGTGAACCTCGTTTGTATATCTTACCCAGAATCCTTTGTTGCATTGGAAACAGTCGCCTAGATTTAGAGTTCTAAGTTAGCCGCCCAAACCAGCGTTAGGGGGTCCTAACGCTAATTTTTACCGCCCGCTGGTATTTAGAGTCAGTCATTAAAGGGTCTAACGCTCACTTTCCAGCCACGACTTTTCCATACCGCAGATCTCCCTACGCCAATTGCGTATCCTATCTTTTCAATGGGATCTTTCTAACGCCGGTATTTAGAGTCTTGGCTGAAGTGAGCGTTAGAAATCTAACGATAAAACTCCAGCCGCAGAGAAAAGCCAGGAGTTAAGAGCTTTCTGGGCTAACGCCGGTTCATAAAGCTCTTAACTACTGTGCTGTAAAGTACACTAACACCCATAAACTATCTATGCACCCCTAAACCGAGGCCCCCCCACATCGCCGCCACTCTATTAAATTTTTTTAACCCCTAATCTGCCAACCGCACACCGCCGCCACCTACATTATCCCTATGTACCCCTAATCTGTTGCCCCTAACATCACCGACCCCTACATAATATTTATTAACCCCTAATCTGCCCCCCTCAACGTCGCCGCTACCTACCTACACTTATTAACCCCTAATCTGCCGACCGGACCTCACCGCTACTATAATAAAGTTATTAACCCCTAATCCGCCTCACTCCCGCCTCAAAAACCCTATAATAAATAGTATTAACCCCTAATCTGCCCTCCCTAACATCGCCGACACCTAACTTCAAGTATTAACCCCTAATCTGCCGACCGGACCTCGCCGCTACTCTAATAAATGTATTAACCCCTAAAGCTAAGTCTAACCCTAACCCTAACACCCCCCTAAATTAAATATAATTTTAATCTAACGAAATAAAATAAATCTTATTAAATAAATTATTCCTATTTAAAGCTAAATACTTACCTGTAAAATAAACCCTAATATAGCTACAATATAAATAATAATTATATTGTAGCTATTTTAGGATTTATATTTATTTTACAGGCAACTTTGCATTTATTTTAACCAGGTACAATAGCTATTAAATAGTTAATAACTATTTAATAGTTACCTAGTTAAAATAATTACAAAATTACCTGTAAAATAAATCCTAACCTAAGTTACAATTAAACCTAACACTACACTATCAATAAATAAATTAAATAAACTACATACAATTATCTACAATTAAATAAACTAAACTAAATTACAAAAAAAAAAACCCACTAAATTACAAAAAATAAAAAAAGCTTACAAGAATTTTAAACTAATTACACCTACTCTAAACCCCCTAAAAAAATAACAAAGCCCCCAAAATAAAAAAATGCCCTACCCTATTCTAAAATAAAAATTGTAAAGCTCTTTTACCTTACCAGCCCTTAAAAGAGCCTTTTGCGGGGCATGCCCCGAAGAATTCTGCTCTTTTGCCTGTAAAAAAAACATACAATACCCCCCCACCCATTACAACCCCCCACCCACATACCCCTAATCTAGCCCAAACCCCCTAAATAAACCTAACACTAAGCCCCTGAAGATTTCCCTATATTGTCTTCACCACGCCGGGTATCACCGATCCGTCCAGAAGAGGGTCCGAAGTCCTCATCCTATCCGGCAAGAAGAGCTCCTCCAGAGGGTCCAAAGTCTTCATCCTATCGGGCAAGAAGAGGACATCCGGACCGGCAAACATATTCATCCAGGCGGCATCTTCTATCTTCTTCCTTCCGGTGCGGAGCGGGACCATTTTCAAGCAGCCGACGCGGAGCCATCCTTCTTCACCGACGGACTAACGCCGAATGAAGGTTTCTTTAAGGGACGTCATCCAAGATGGCGTCCCTCGAATTCCGATTGGCTGATAGGATTCTATCAGCCAATCGGAATTAAAGTAGGAAAAATCTGATTGGCTGATTGAATCAGCCAATCAGATTCAAGTTCAATCCGATTTTTTGATCCAATCATCCAATCAGATTGAGCTTGCATTCTATTGGCTGTTCTGATCAGCCAATAGAATGCGAGCTCAATCTGATTGGCTGATTGGATCAGCCAATCAGATTGAACTTGAATCTGATTGGCTGATTCAATCAGCCAATCAGATTTTTCCTACCTTAATTCCGATTGGCTGATAGAATCCTATCAGCCAATCGGAATTCGAGGGACACCATCTTGGATGATGTCCCTTAAAGGAACCTTCATTCGTCGTTAGTCCGTCGGTGAAGAAGGATGGCTCCGCGTTGGCTGCTTTAAGATGGTCCCGCTCTGTGCCGGATGGAAGAAGATAGAAGATGCCGCCTGGATGAAAATGTTTGCCGGTCCGGATGTCCTCTTCTTGCCCGATAGGATGAAGACTTTGGACCCTCTGGAGGAGCTCTTCTTGCTGGATAGGATGAAGACTTCGGACCCTCTTCTGGACCGATCGGTGATACCCGGCGTGGTGAAGACAAGGTAGGGAGATCTTCAGGGGCTTAGTGTTAGGTATATTTAAGGGGGGTTTTGGTTAGATTAGGGGTATGTGGGTGGTGGGTTGTAATGTTGGGGGGGTATTGTATGTTTTTTTTTACAGGCAAAAGAGCAGAATTCTTTGGGGCATGCCCCGCAAAAGGCCCTGTTAAGGGCTGGTAAGGTAAAAGAGCTTTACAATTTTTATTTTAGAATAGGGTAGGGCATTTTTTATTTTGGGGGGCTTTGTTATTTTTTTAGGGGGCTTAGAGTAGGTTTAATTAGTTTAAAATTCTTGTAAGGTTTTTTTATTTTTTGTAATTTAGTGGGGGTTTTTTGTAATTTAGTGGGTTTTTTTTGTAATTTAGTTTAATTTAGTTTAGTTGATATAATTGTAGATAATTGTAGATAGTTTAATTAATTTATTTATTGATAGTGTAGTGTTAGGTTTAATTGTAACTTAGGTTAGGATTTATTTTACAGGTAATTTTGTAATTATTTTAACTAGGTAACTATTAAATAGTTATTAACTATTTAATAGCTATTGTACCTGGTTAAAATAAATACAAAGTTGCCTGTAAAATAAATATAAATCCTAAAATAGCTACAATATAATTATTATTTATATTGTAGCTATATTAGGGTTTATTTTACAGGTAAGTATTTAGCTTTAAATAGGAATCATTTATTTAATAAGATTTATTTTATTTCGTTAGATTAAAATTATATTTAACTTAGGGGGGTGTTAGGGTTAGACTTAGCTTTAGGGGTTAATACATTTATTATAGTAGCGGTGAGGTCCGGTCGGCAGATTAGGGGTTAATAATTGTAGGTAGGTGGCGGCGACGTTGGGGGCAGCAGAATAGGGGTTAATAAATATAATATAGGGGTCGGCGGTGTTAGGGGCAGCAGATTAGGGGTACATAGGGATAACGTAGGTTGCGGCGGTGTACGGAGCGACAGATTAGGGGTTAAAAATAATATGCAGGGGTCAGCGATAGCGGGGTCGGCAGATTAGGGTTTAATAAGTGTAAGGTTAAGGGTGTTTAGACTCGGGGTTCATGTTAGTGTGTTAGGTGCAGACATAGGAAGTGTTTCCCCATAGGAAACAATGGGGCTGCGTTAGGAGCTGAACGCTGCTTTTTTGCAGGTGTTAGGTTTTTTTTCAGCTCAAACTGCCCCATTGTTTCCTATGGGGGAATCGTGCACGAGCACGTTTTTGAAGCTGGCCGCGTCCGTAAGCACCACTGGTATAGAGAGTTGCAGTGGCGGGAAATTATGCTCTACGCTCTCTTTTTGGAGCCTAATGCAGCCCTTCTGTAAACTCTAAATACCACCGGTATTTA